>NC_089583.1:62803197-63003262 GCF_019320115.1 Miscanthus floridulus | reverse complement strand
CAGTCCCGTGGCGGCGGGTGACCGCCCTCCCCCGGTGGCGGCGGTGGTGGAGGGGAGAGAGTGCTTCCGCCGTCGCCGTTGCTGCTGGGGCCCACCCCACCCCACCTCGCGGGGAACGGGAGCGAAGGAGGGAGCACGGGCGGCGTCGGCGGAGGGGATCGTCGTCCGGTGCGGCCGGTGCCGCTGTCTCTCTCTCCGTCTCTCCGGTTGGCGGCAGCTGTGGGGGACCGCCCGGTGGCGGCGGTGGTGGAGGGGAGGAGGCCAGCGGCCGCGGCGGCGGTGGGGAGGCATGTGCGGTGTGTGTGTGCGTCTGTGCACGATTTGAGGGAGAAACGGCTGTGTTGAATGTTTCTGTTTACCGAGTGCCTAGATGTACGGCACTCGGTAAACTCAAGTACCGCAGCCCAATGACATGTGGGGTACATGTTTACCGAGTGCCCAGATCTACGGCACTCGGTAAACATAAGCCTGGTACATTACCGAGTGCCCAGATCTACGGCACTCGGTAAACAGAAGCATGGCAGCCCACTGTGGTAGAAGTGGGCCGTGGCTAACCTTTACCGAGTGTTTCAGGTCACACTCGGTAACTGTATCCATTATTTCATGCAAAACAAAAAAGAAAAAATGTCAATTTAATCCTAAAATTCACCAAACTTTCACACGAACTATTTCATGTCATCTATTTACTATCTAAAAAATTCCAAGTTCAAATCATATTGTTGAATTTCACTCTTAATAGAAATCCTACTCGTCATTGTGAATGTTTAGCGTCTCTTTGGGAGATGTACCGGTTCGGCAACGACGAATGTAAAAATACTTCCAAAACGTTATGAAATTTTTTCTATAACATAGATGTATGCTTCAATGTTAATTCTTCCAATCTTGTGATTTATCGAGTTCGATTTTAATTATTACAATTAAATTCACACGATATGTTCCTAATTTTCATAAAGAATGAAACTTTTGTGAAATATAGTAAATAAATCGAAATAAACACCATATTTTGGAATGGAGTACTAAATATCATATGTGGATAGAGGAAAAAGAATGAAGGGAAAACAAGAAATTTGGTTGAATTTTACCAAGTGTTGGGCCAATACACTCGGTAAAATATAGTGTTTACCGAGTGTATTGGCCCAACACTCGGTAAAATTTTCATGTTTGCCGAGTGTATGATCATAACACTCGGTAAACATGTCATGCCTTGACGCCGTCTGGGCACGGTTGCTGTCCTAGGTGACGTGGCACGTTAATACCGAGTGACCATTTTTACCGAGTGCACCCCGTCGGTAAACTTGTAGTTTTACCGAGTGTCTGAATATACCGAGTGTGCTGACTCGGTAAAGCGGTTGATTACCGGGTGTTTATGTTTTCTGAGTGTTGGCACTCGGTAAATACTTTTTTCCGAGTGCCCCGACTTTTCACACTCGGTAATTGTCGGGGCACTCGGTAAATACACAGTCTCCGGTAGTGAGCAGTGCAGGAGCAGTTGCTAAGGCAGGCTCGCTGGCATTCGCTCCTGGTCAGGCTGCTTTGGGTTTGGGGGCCATAGGGCAACGTGACACGAGCTATGGGGTGGAACACGTCCGTGGAGCTGCTGCCGCCGGTGTTGGCACTGCAGTCCAAGGGAGTGTTTCTGGAGCACCCTCCTGTCCGATCACCGAGATCCCAGTCCTGGGGTGACGTCCGGGAGAAGCTCTCCATGCACTCGCAGGGCGGGTCTGAGCTCCCCGTGCAGACGGTGAAGGGTCCGCAGGTGGCGTAGGGACTGCAGGGGTCCACGGGCTGGACGTAGATGCTGTACCATGACTGGTTGGCGTGTGACCACACGTTCATCTTCACCTGCCCATTCGTGTCGATGGAGAATAAGGTGGAGGAGGACTCGTCCGGCGAGGTGTACATGTAGTACTCCTCCTCGCTGTCGTCGACGTACTCCGGGACGACCAGCCCACTCGTCTGCGGGTTCATGTGTAGCAGCGCCCTGAGCGCCGGGATCTTCATCCCTCCTGCCGTGTCGGGCGACCACCACCAGTAGGTCTTGTAGGGGTAGATCCGGCGCCTGATGGTGACGTTATTCCTGGTGGTGGCGTTGGTCTCCAGCCCAACGTGGAAGGAGCCGAGGCCTGGGTCGATCTGGCTCTTCCATGAGATGCCCACACGGTTGAGGCCAGTGACCTTGTTCCAGCCGATCTTGGCGTGGGGGAGCAACGCGTTGGTTGGGTAGTCGAAGCTCTGCCACAGCCACACCATCGCCTGTGGCATTATTGGATGAGTTTTCTAATGATTCTATGACAAGGTTTCCATTGTTCTTGAGGATGGCTCTGCAGGTTGCCGTGTTGTTGGCTTTTGCTATGTGGGTGGACCAGATGACGACGGATTGTGTTTGTGTGGTGGTGGCGTTGTTTGATACGATGACAAGCAGGTTGCCATCTACTGAGATCTGGAGCTGCGTTGCACTTAGATAGGGCTCCAGGATTGGCCGCTCCCGGTTGGCGACCCAGACGGGAGTGAAGAGAGGGATCTTGTTGAACCATATGCCAAGGTACCAGCCGGCCGGAGAGGTAGACGACGACGGCTTGCTCATGTTGCCGGCGCTGGGCTGGAAGAAGCCCAGCGCGAACTTGTCGTTGCTGGAGACGAGCTTGTTGCCCACGGTGAACGCCTGGCCTGGCATCAGAGTGTCGTCGTCGTCTCTTGCAGCTGCACCAGTACCAGGAGGAATAGCATGCAGATGCAGGGTGAGGATGAGGAGGCCGCGGAGGCACGTGTGGAAAGTAGGCATGGCTGCTCTGTATAACTATGTCTATGTGTGCTTGCGCTCCACCTCTGCGCCGCTGCTCTCTTTGTTATTTAGAGAAGAAGGAAGCATAGAAGACGAGACCTGCAGGCAACTAGCGCTGCATGCGGGTCAAGTCAAGGCGTCCGTCAAGTTCCAGATCCAGCGCTGTTCACGAAAACGGGAAAGCTATACGTCGCTCGAGTATTTTGTGGGCTCCGGCTCCGCACACTCGATTTGTCATCCGTCGGATCTGCCCTGTGAACGGCGGAGCAAACGGTCACGGGTTCCTAGAGTCGTGGTCAGACGTGGCCTGTGCCACTGTGTGTGCGACTGACCCGGTCCAGGTGCAGCCCTGTAGGCGGCAGGTGCATGGTGCAGGTGCAGGTGCAGGTGCATGCACCGCGTCACATAAGCCAGCCCTATAACCATTTATGCGTGCTGATTTATTCTTTTAGGGGAGGTGTATTACATTTTATTGGAGTATATATTTACTATATTTGTTTGACGTAAGTTCTGCGTTTAATTGATGTAAATTGACTATTTGTTAATAAGAATGATCAGAGTTACACGAACAATTATGTGATTACTTTTTTGGTTTTTTTTTTACTTTCTATATGTTTTATTTAGTTTCCCTTTGAAATTTTTCAATTTGGTTTTCGTAGAAACAATCTGGTTAATCTTTTTTGTTTTATTTGGTTTCTCTTCAAAATCTTCTAATTTGGCTTCTATAAAAATAATATAGATAATTTTTTAATTTTATATGTTCTATCTGTTTGCGTTAATTTTGAGCATTTGATCCGAATCCTATGGCTATGAGAAGATGGAAAAGACGAGACCTGCAGGCAACTAGCGCTGCATGCGGGTCAAGTTAAGGCGTCCGTCAAGTTCATCCAAATCCAGCGCTGTTCACGAAAAATACAACTGGACATGATGGCGAGCCCCACAGCTTTGAATTTCTCAGTAATGCAGCTTGTACCATAGGCGTTTACTTGGTCAACCATGCATTCTATTGAAGCCCTTCGCTACATTTTATGCACATCCCACTAATGAAAAAAAAAACATTTTAAGACACAGGACCCTAATTAGCAAAGACTGGTATATTTATGAGCCACCTCTGCAAATGGTTAAGCCCTTGTTTAGTTCCACCCCAACTTCCAAAAAGTTGCTACATTACCTGTCACATTGAATGTTTGCGGCCCGTGCATGGAGCATTAAATGTAGATGAAAAGAAAAACTAATTGCACAGTTTGGTGGGAAATTGCGAGACGAACGTTTTGAGCCTAATTAGTCCATGTTTGAACACTATTTGCCAAATAAAAACGAACGTGCTACAGTAGCCCCAAAATCCAAATTCCTACAACTAAACACAGCCTAAGTGGATCTCAGAGAAATGGCATGTCTCTATTAATCATCTATAGAGGCGAAGAGACAGCCATTGTTAATCAATTATTTACGGAGACGGACATCATCAAATGCCCTATCTCTGCTAATCATTTACAGAGATGAATATCCTAAGAAGACGTCTCTATTAATTGATTATAAGAGAGGTGGCCTTCTTAAAATGTCTGCCTCTGAAAATAGCTATTAAATGCGTGTTTAAGGGGTCCGTCTCTAAGAATAGTTGTCCAGAAAAATTCATAACTATTTAAGATGAACTCAGGTGAAGATATACTTCATACAGAAATTGCATGGCTCTACGTGATCTACAACTTTGTAGTTGATAGGTTTTTTATTAGGAACATGCTAAGTTCCAAATTCATTTAAATTCTTAGATTTAGAATTTTTGAACGACCTCAAATGTTGACATAGTCAATATAAAGTTATAGTTCTAAATACGATCTACAACTTTGTACTTAATACCTTTTAAGTTTGAAGTCATAGAGACCTAAATATATTCATTTTATGTTCTAAGTTTCAAAATTTAAAATTTAGAATATTCAAATGATTTCGTATGTTGACGTGATCTATACCAAAGTTATAGTTGTCAATGCAATCTATAATATTTTAGTTGACAAGTCTTTTATTTAAAAACATTTTGAGTGCCAAAAGTTTGTTTCAAAATTCTCGTATTTTGATATCAAAATTTTGAAATTTTCAAACTATTTCGGATGGAGACACCCCTATACAAAAATTGTAGATCCTGATGACATCTAAAAGTTTGTAGTTGACACTTTATCACATCCGATTTTAAGGACAAAATCGAATGTAGAATCCTATGTGTGCCCAGGAATCGGTCACACACATAAGATGACAAATTACATTATATCAAGCTCAGAGTTTATTACATTATATCAAGCCCATAAGGAGTCCAGGCTACTCGTGTCTATGAGCACGGCTGTTATAACAATTTTTAATACTCTGCAGAGGTTGTACATCTTTACCCATGAGCCGTGATTTACCATTTTGCCCGAGGTAGCTAATCTCTTGACCCATTTCCAAGGAAGGTCGGCAGGGTTCACTGTGAAGTCTTTCAAAGGTTCGTCTAACAAGTTAGTGGCTGCTAGGTTTCCGTGGCAAGAGGATATAGAGCGCCCCTTCCGAATGGCACACTCACGCAGAAGTACTCATAGGAACAGAGGCCGCACAATACCCAGCTCGGTGAAAGGTCCTTGTGTGGTTTTGGTAATTAAGTGACAACCTAGATAGACTAATTGTATTTATGTGAGATACACAGGTAATTAGTCCACAGGTACATGTGTGTGAGCAACATATGCCATGAAGGTGAAAATGGCTTGGAGATGTTGCAAAGCTCACACATGTGATGATGAAGGAGCTTATTGCACATGAGACATGACATTGAGTAATGTGATCAAGGTGGAGAAGATCAAGACAAGACTTGGCTTGATGGACCCGTTGCAAGCGTGAAGGGCAAAGTCAGAGGCTTTGGAGTGATGGACCATGTGGCGGTGAAGCTTGAGCAAGACTTGGCGCCGATGGACGAAGGCAACGGTGAAAAGCAAGTGAAGTCAAGATCGATGAACCAATATGATCACGTGATGATATGAAGTGGATCATATCATTGTTGATCATGTTGGTGCATGTGTTGCATCAACATTGGAGGAGATGGAATGGAATGCGCAAGGCAAAGGTATAACCTAGGGCATTTTATTTTACCGGTCATAGGTGTGTAGAGAAGTTGATGACTAGGTTTAGGATAGATGGCCGTACTATCAAGAGGGGCAAACTTGTTTGCATATCGGTCATCTAGTGCCACTCGAGTGATCTAACTTTGCATCATCGCTAGGATCGAGTGGCGTGGCAAGTTGAGTGGCTAATCCTTTGGAAAATAATTGTGAAAATGCTAACACACATACACATGATGGTGTACACTTGGTGGTGTTGGCACATTTACAAAGGAGATGGAGTTGGCGTTGATGTGGATCAACTTGGCGATGAAACGGTGGCGAGAAGGGTTGGGAACTCCATCGGCGGAGTGTCCGCCCGTAGAGTGCGGATAGTCCGACGGTGCCACCGGCGCCCTATACAGAAAAGATAGGGTCTCACAGAGTGGACCGGATGCTGGTCACATGGTGACTGGACACTAGGGTCCTACGTCCAATCAGTGGCGGCAGAGAGCGTGCAGGCATCGGTCTTCGACCGGACGCTGGCACTAGAAGTGACCGGACGCTAGAAGGGTGCGTCCGGTCAGGCTGACGTACGGTGACGTAGGCGACGTAGAGAAGCTGGAAGTGACCGGACGCTGGTGCTGCGTCCGATCATGACCGACCAAACGCGTCCGGTCATATCTGGTACCTTACTGGAAACGACCGGACGCTAGAGGTTCAGTGTCCGATCAGTTCAAGCTGCAATGTCCGGTCGTCAGATGACCATTGAGATAGGATGAACAGCGTTTGAAGGAGGGGACACGTGGCATGCATCGCACGACTGGACGCTGAGGTCCAGCGTCTGGTCGATCGGACCGGAGCGTCTGGTCGTCCCGACATTTGCCCAGTGAAGGGGTAACGACTCTATTTGTTCGTGGGGTTATAAATAGAAGCCATGGTTGGCCTTGGATCAGAAGCTGAGCACACTAGAGCCTTGGTGGCTTGTGTGGTAGTGCTTGTGAGCCCTCCATCTCACATATACTTGATAATGATCATTTAATTGTGTGAGAGAGCGATTCTAGTGCGATTGCATCGTAAGGTTGCATCGAGTGGCACTAGGTGATCGAGTTGCAAGCCGGTGGTGCTTGTTACTCTTGGAGGTTGCCACCTCCTAGATGGCTTGGTGGTGGTCTTCGTCGAAGCCCGCAAGAAGCTTGTGCGGTGCTCTGGAGAAGAGCTTTGTGAGGGGTATTGTGCTCGCTCCGTAGGAGCCACGAAGAGCAACTCTAGTTGAGCGTGTCATTGAGCTACCCTCACTTTCAGGGTAGGTTCTTGCGGTGCCCGACGTGCGGGCTTAGCGGGTGATGCCAATTAGCCACCGAACCACCAAGTGAGCGATCAACACAACAGGGACTAGCGTGTTGGCAAGCACGTGAACCTCAGGAGAAAAATCATCGTGTCAACCTTGTTCTTCCCATTGGTTTGCATCCTCGTTACACAAGCTTGTAATTACTTTCATATACATTATGCTTGTGTAGTTGCTCTTGCATCTAGTTAAGCTTGTGTAGCTCACTAGTTACCTTCTTGCTTGTGTAGCATAGAAGTAGCTCCCTTGCGCACCTAATTTGGTTTGTGTAACCTTGTTAGTCACATTGCTTAGTTTGTGTAGCTAAGTATTTGTGCTCTCTAATTTGGCATTGGTTCCTTTGTTATTGAGCATTGCTAGTGAGCTTAGGTGGCTTTGTGCTTTTGCTTACTAGCATGTGTAGGAGCTCCCTTATTGCTTGAAGTACTAGTGGCATAGGTTTGTGTGAACTTGCTTCTAGAATTGGTTAGGTGAGCTCTAGCTAGCCCGGCACCTTTGTTGCTTAATTAGTATCCTTGGAAGGTGCTAGAGAACATAAATAGAGGGGTGTAGTCTTGGCTAGACCGATAGTTTTAATTCCGCACTTGTTTCGGCTAGCCAACACGATTAATTTTAGAAAGGACTATTCACCCCCCTTTAGTCTGCTATCTCGACCCTACAAGTGGTATCAAAACCCGATCTCTCATTTGTGGTCTTCACTGACCCGAGTGGATGGCGTCAAATGGGCTAGATGTTTGTGAGACACATATTTTTTATGGCACAAACTTTGCACTTTGGAAAAATCACATGCTTGATCATTTTCGTGCAAAGGGACCTAAATTTTGGTGGGTTGTCACAAGTGGTCTCACCCATGTCTTGGACCATAGAAATCTCACCAAAGCTCAAAGAGTTCTCTATGAATTTGATGCACATGCTTGTTGTTTTCTAATGGATGCTTTAAGCTTTGATTTGATGAAACAAGTAAACATCAAGGGAATCGCTTCGTGAGATATGGGAGTCCATCAAGGAAACCTTCGGTGATTCCTCCATATGGGATGATGGCAAATTCAAGAAGGAGGATGAGCCCAAGAAGGAGGTGCATGAGTGTTTGAGCATGACCACAACTTGGTGATTGTGGAAAATTGCTCCGTCTCATGGTCAAGTGATGATGATGATGATCGATCTACTACTAAGTTCACTTGATAAGGTTGATGATGATGCCACAAGTGTTGCAAATGATGATGCTACCCCATGCACACTTGATGGTGATGTTGGTTCATGCTCAAGCCATGATGATGATGCCACTACAAGCTCTCCAACTACACCACATTGTCTCATGTTACAAGGTGACACCAAGGTATCAAATGATAATGTGGTTGATCATGTTGATTCATATGATAAGCTTGTTAGTAGACTTGCTAGCATGACCATGTTTTTAGATAATGAGAAAACTAAAACATTGAAATTAGAAAATGAAAACTTTTTCTAAAGAACTCTTGTGAAGAATATAAGAAATTACTTGATGCTTATAAATCTTCACATGATGAGCTAAAATTGAATCATGAGACACTACTTGCATCTCATGATCAATTGTTAGAACAACATGCTTCTCTCATTAAAATGTTTACAAAGAAACTTAAAAATAATGAGAGCTCATCACATGGATCAAATGATAAATCACAAATTGTTGCTAACCCTTGTGATGTAGGCAAGAAGCATGTATCCTACCTCTTGTGATGAATTTATTAGAAATGCCATGTTCTTCACAAATAGATGCTTGTTCTACTTCTATGTCTTGTGAGACTAACCTTTTGAAGGAGAACAATGAGCTCAAAAATAAAGTGAAGAATTTGAGCAACAAGTTAGAGAGGTGCTACAACTCAAAAGTCACCTTTGAGCATATATTGAAGACTCAAAGAAACTATGGTGACAAGTGTGGCCTTGGCTTCAAGAAGAAGATGACAAAGGGTGAAAGAAAGGGAGAGAGAAAGATGAAGAAGCTACAGCAAAGAAAGCTCTCTCATACCATATGCTACCGGTGTCATGAAGCGGGACACCTTGCAAATGGTTGCCCTAACATTGAGAAGCTCAAGAATATAAAAGAAGAAGAGAGGCTAAAGCATGTCAAGTGCTTCAAGTGCCGCACTTGGGGTCATCTTACCTCAATGTGCCCAACCAAGCAATTAGTGAAGCAATAAGTGAAGCCTCAACCAAAGCCACAAGTTGAGCAAGAGAAGACACCCCAAGAGCAAATCAAGATCAACCATGAAGATGGTGGTGATTTGATGATAAAGAAGAAGAAAACAAGAAGGGGTGGAAAGGCAAGGCATCCAATGCAAACTCAAGATGCTAAGATGATGAGCAAGAATAAAGATGAGAAGAAAGATTATGCTCACATCAAGGTGCTTCAAGTGTGGAAGTACAGGACACTTTGTCTCTAAGTGTCCTACCAAGCTTGAGAAGAAGGCTCAAGCAATCCATAAGAGGCAAGGCAATGAGAAGCACCATATGAGCAAGGAAGAGAACGCTCAATCAAAGAGAAAGTGCTACTCATGCCGGGAAAGGGGACACATGGCACATTCATGTCCCCTAGGTAAAACTTTTAAGCCCATTTCAATTGATGATGATTCTATGCTTAGGAAGGATGGTAATGGTACCTCTATGGTTGCTATTGCAAAACATCCCGCTATTCATACTAAGGCTATGCCTAAGTATGTTGCTCCTAAATTGAAGAGGACCCAAACTTGTTTGGGTACCATCAAAAAGTGGATGATTATTTGTAGGTACCATCGGCATTGGAGGCTTGGTTCAAATAATATTCACTTTGTTGATCATGTAGTTGAGCCAAGTATTGCTAAGTGATGATCATTATTCCAATGCCATGACAAATTAAGTGAAGTCTAAATGTGCTACAACATACAAGTGTCAAATTCAAAGTTGTTGGTGATTCATTGGATATATTTGATGGCTTGCAAATAATTGAGTTGAAGCTTGCTAGTTCGATGATCATGAGCTAACTAAGGTATATCTCTTGTTGATCATTCCATTCGGGTGCATATGAGTTGATTAAATTGGATAAATATGCAATGTTGCTTGCTATAAGATGATTGAATGGATAATTGATTAGTAGTCAAGTTTGGATTGATTTGTGTTGGATAAATTCATGAGATGACTTTTAGTAAGTGGTTTGAATGGATATATATCTTATGGAAGTATTTAAACAAGTTAGTTTCAAGTTTGATTCACATTTGATGAAGTATAGCTCAATTATTGAAATCTATCCTATAATTGAGAATCTGAGCTAGCTGTGATCTTAGCCATGTTTGAGTAATCAACACTCATTGGATTGGCATAAAAATTAGTACACATGCTCTAGACTTATGGTATAAGATGTTGTACAATTTTCATGAGAATTGGATAAGAAATGCTTTGGTTTTGGAGTGGATCTTGTCAGCTATAGTGCAGCTGTTTTCTGCATGTAGCAGTGGTGGAAGAATTAAAATCTGGTAGCAATCTAGAAGTCAAATGAATCTCAAATTTTTACATCTACTAGATAACTTAGTAATGCACACCTCCACCAAATTTCGTGGTATTTGGATTTGTACTTTGGGAAATATGCTTATTCCTTTGAAGGGTACAAAATCTGTTAGAAAAGTAACAAATATTGGATTAATCTAGAGTCACTTTGATTGAAAGGTCCTCAAATTGAAAACATGTTTATAAGTAATTGAGGCACCTAAGTTTGGTTTTGAGATGATCTAGAAGCATGACAAGAAAAGAGTACAAGGCCATTTGATTAGTGGAGTGTACTTTGCGCACATTCAGTACTCAAATTGAAAGATCAAGATCAAACTCAAGATGAAGTTGAAGTTTAAGTTCTAGTGAACTATTGGAAATCATTTGGTAGAAAGAAAATGACTTAATCAAGTAGAAAGAAAAGGACTTAAAGAAGGAATCAATGTTACTCATCAAGTTAAGTCCATCACTTGGATCAATCAATTAAGTCATTTCAAGTGAGTATCAAGAATGATTCTTGGAGAGAGGTCACTTTTCCCTAGTGTAGGGACTAAAATTAAGGGATTTACCAAAGTGCTTAGGAAGTTATATTCTCTTTTTAATATTGACTACACTAATAAGTTACTGGACACCAGAGCTCTTCTATTTAAAATGTATAACATGTATGATGTAATGTATGGCTCTAATAGGCTGAAAAGGGTTGTTCCTCCATCCCTGTCTGGTAAGAAAAGAACAGCTTGGGCTGAAATTTATGATGATGAGGAGTTGGATGTTGGAGCTGACTGTTCTTCCCTCCCTTCTAGTCTTGATCATTCTAGGAGTGTTTCTGCCACTTCCTTGCTGCAGGCAGCAACTGCTAGTTCTAACTCTAGTGAACTTGCATCCTACCTGGACTGTGACACAGTAAGCCAGTTGGATGATGAGTTTGACATCATGTAGTGGTGGCATGAGCACAAGCTTACTTATTCAGTACTTTCTGTTCTTGCTAAAGACATTTTGACAGTGCCTGGGTCAACCATTTTTTCAGAGTCTACTTTTAGCTTAACTGGCAGGATCATCGAGGAGCGGCGGCAGAGGCGGAACCCTGAAACTATAGAGGCTCTTACCTGCATCAAGGATTGGGAGAATGCTGAGACAAGACTGCAGCACATGGTGGAGGACAAGGAGCTAGAAGAGGCCTTTACTGGTCTTTATCTTGATGTCGACTAGTTCACTTCCCATTTATGTAATGGTTCTGTAATAACTGAGACTTAGATTTGTGGTGATGGATGTAATGAACAATTAATCTAGGTGCTGGCTGTACTCTTTTCCTGTTTAGGGTTTCTCACAAGGGTGAGTTTTACCTAAACAGGTTTTTAATGAGGCAGTCATTGCACAGCTCCTACTTAAATTAGTTTTAGTTTCAAAAGTTTGTGTTCTTTGTTGTGTTGTGTTGTGTTCTGATCTGTTTTTGATCTTTTGTGAACTTAGTCATTTTAGATCTCTTTGAATTGCTGTGCTGAGTTCATTGAGGGGTTTTGCCAGTTTAGTGCCTGGGCCAGCATGGGCACGCTGAGCCTGGAGTCGGCATGGCACGACACGGCATGCTCCAGGAATGATAGTGCCGTGCCTAGGCTTGGAGTCGGGCACGGTGGCACGACACAGGTACGGTTCATCAGCCGTGCCTAGCGTGCCATGCCTAGGCGCGTCAGTGCCGGGACGGGCTAGTGCCGTGTAGTGCCGTGCTGGCACGTTTGGAAAACTATACCCACACGCACATCGCTAGCGTGCATGCTAGATCTAAAACCAATACTACCCATAACACATGAGCTTCGCTACTGATGGACGCTTCACCTCCCCATATGGTCAATACACTAGTAGAGAGCACATCTTCGGTTTTTACCTTCATAGTCCCGGTTAGAGTTGAGCTGGAGACTAATGTGAGAATTAGTTTCGATTGGAGCCACTTGTAAGGCATTTTGTGAGCATTGGTCCCAGGACTAATGTGAGCATTAGTCTCGGTTGGACCAAGTTTGTAAGGCACTTGTGATAGATAGAGAGGTGTGGTTGAGGCTAGACCAAATAGTTTAATTCTTCTTTTGTCTTGGTTAACTGACATAGTTAAATTTTAGAAATAACTATTCACCCCCCTCTAGTTGGCTCCACTATGTAAAGAAAGCACATCTTAGACACGTGTTGGGGAACATTACAGATGTGTCTCGGCGTGTCTGCCATAACACGTCTATAATAAGGTCTCATTACAGTCGCGCCTTTGACGCGTCTGTAATAAAGTCTGTGATACACAAAACACACGACTATGATAACTCTTCTCCCAAACGCGTGTAGTCAAAACACGTCTGTGATAACCCCTCCTCACATACGCGTGTAGCCAACACACGTATGTGATAACAATTTACAAAAACCAAAAAAAAAATCGCCAATGCCAGGGTCTTATATACATGTCACTTGCTATTATATAGTAGTCACTTGCTAATTAGCAATTTCATATTACATGTCCCACCAACATACTGCAACGAAACCTACTTGCTACTCGAACTAAGATAAGCTCATGTAACTAATAATCTTCTTGAATGAAGCAAATATTCAAGTCATTGGATTCAGCTATCTGCCAACCTACATACAGGTATTTGCGAACATACAAGTATGAAAAGAAGTAACAGAAGGACAGGTATCATAGGTCATACAGAATGATTGGGATTTCCAAGCAAGTACCATGCACATCCCTGTTTTGTTCAAAAAGGTGCTACTAGGCTGCTCGCCTAGGCGCGCTTACACGCTAGGCGGAGGGGTGCCGCCTCGCCTAAGGGGGTAGGTGGAAGAAAGGCGACCTGACCGCAGATCCAGAGCGGCAGAGGTGGCGAGCGTAGCTTGGAGGAGGCTAGCGGCGGGTACAGCCGGGAGGCAGGACCTTTAGCCGTGGCAGAGGAGGCGGAGAAGCAGGGACGGGGGCGGCGGCGGGTGTGGGCGGTGCGGAGGAGGTGGGGACGGGGGCGGCGACCAGTGCGGAGGAGGCAGGGACGGGGGCAGCAAGCAGCGTAGAGGACGGGAGAGGCAGGGATGGAGGCGGCGGGCACCACGGCCAGTGGTGCGGTGGATGATACGAAGGGATATGATGGGGGATGAGGTTAGAGATAAGGCTTGCTGCTCAGATATGGGCTTAGGCTGCTTTATGGGCCTTTCTATACAACTCTTGGCCCACAGGTGTCCTGTTTTTTTTTTCTTTTCTTATAGAATTTTACAGGTAAAATATGAATGGATATAGAATTCCTAGAAAAACGCCTTGAAGCGCCTAGGCTAGCCTAGGCTCGACTAGGCTCTAGGCTATGGATCAGCTGCCTAGAAACCGCCTAGCGCCTTCTTGAACTTTGCTGTTTTCCAAGCAAGTACCAAGCAAATTCAGCATACAGAAGGCATAATAAACAGTGTTAAATTACTAGCCAAGCAACCACTTTCTCAAGTACTTACATAATTACATTACTCCATCATAGTAGGAGAGCAGTTGTTAAATCTCCAGTTCCCTGCATAGCATTATGGAGCCAGGTGAAAATTTAATTTATATACAAGTGATTGGATTATATAAACTAGTAATGCTATAAACCAATGAAGAATATGATAAGGAGCAGCTTGCCTTCAATAAGTGCACTAGTTATAAGCACCTGAAAAATCATAGCAACCAAACACATGCATACAAAACTAATCTCTAGAAATGGCATGCATACAACCAAACACATGCATACAACTAATAAGCATAGTTACATTCTGAAAAATTACATCCAGAAATATCAAATTTGAAATGAGATGCCTTGCCCTATTGTATCTCATTCTGAAGCACAAGAACAAAGGGGAAATAAACTAATAAGTCCAAGTTCTGTTCTCAATAAAAGGAAGTAAGGCACATAACTGCTTGTAGCCAGTTCTACAGGAGATATAGTTTATAAATAGTGTTCTATAAAATCAATTAATAGTTTAGTCTACAGAAGGGTCAGTAAGTCTCTAGAACTGGGTCGCAAGCTGCATATATAAGTTAACAAGAGAGACATCATTTTGGTTCGAAAAATAACCAAACTATGATTCAGAGGTCAGCTGAGCAAAAAACATAACAGTGCAGTAAAAATGAGCACTTGTCTTTATTTAAACTGGAGGTCAAATGCAGGACTGACTTCATGAAATTCCCAGTTATGCGTATGAGAAACTGGAACAGGGAACTAACATTATTACAGGGAACTAATGTAGATCAGAAAAATCATAAAAACACATATTTTCAGAAAGGTCCAACTCAATATCAACATGTGTATGAGAAACTGGAATTCTTAGCTAAGAGTTACTGATCTAAATTCATTTAGAGTCAACACATGTAATAGGCATAAGAATATAGTCCTCAAATGGCCAATAAGAGGGGCTGGTACAAGCATACCTTTCCCAGGCCACTTTTCTTGAGCTGCTAAAATGGCCAATAAGAGGGGCTGGTACAAGCATACCTTTCCCAGGCCACTTTTCTTGAGCTGCTCTCTTCGGTCATATTGTTCCAAGGAAACTGCAAGAGGCATGAAACTTTCATTAGCAACCAAATTCCAAGCCATCCAAAAATAGATCACAGAGCCAACAAGAACATATTACTGTTAGCTATAAACAAATGACAATATCACATAGCCAATGCAGCGAAAATGGCTATGTGTGGAGAAGAATACTAACCAATGAAGCGACAAGCCAGACACACCTCCTTTGTAGATCCCTTTTTAATTGAATTGGTGAACTGGCTCAATAGTGTGACATATCTTTTTGGAATGCGGGATTTTTTTTCCCATTCCTGCGTTTTTCCTGTGAAATTGAACTGATTCCTGTGAAATTCCTGTGTGATTCCCGTGAAATTCCTGCGTTCCAAACAGGCCCTAAAGAGGAAAAGAACCCATCAGTTCAAGTTAACACAAAGAAGGATCCCATTTCCCAAGCAAACTATGATCCTGTCGACTCATGCTTGCATATGTAACCTCACTATTTTTAAAAAAAAATCAGAGCATAACTGCATTATTGAGGTTACAACAATGCAGGGTATAATTAAAGATCAACAAAATATTATTTCCATGCACTTCTAAATGTTAGTAGGCATAATCGATCAGAGGGCAAAGCCATTGGAAAGGATAATTTGGATCATCAGTTTCCATTGCAGATACATGTAGCAAGATACAAAGCTAACAAGAGATCACTAAACCATAGACCCAATTGACATGGGTGATAAAACAAAAATCAAAGTTAGTAGGCATAATACATGTACACACTTGTGATTAGATCAGATCCAAATACAAATAGCCAAATATCTCAGATTAGGGTTCCGGTGCTCAATTTTGCACAGCAAGAAGGGAAGAGAAGGAGCGGGCATACCTGGTGTGGTGGGTTCCCGTCGCCGGCAACGGGCCCGAAGAAGACATGGGCAGTTCGGCGTAGAGCAGTGGTGGTACCTGATGGACGGGCACCGCCTCCTGCCTCTCCTTGCCCGTCGGCGGCGACGACGCTGAGGCCGACATGGTGTCCTTCCGCCGGCATGGCCTCCCTCGAACCCTAGCTTTAGGGGGCGCTCGACCTCCGGCCCACTCGAGGGGAGAGGGTGCTCGCCGCTGCTGCTGGGCACCACCCCACCCTCCTCCAGCTCCAGTATCCTCATAGGTCCTCCACCACTCGCTTGCCCTTTCTAGATCTAGATCCGAGAGATAGAAGGAGAGGAGGGGATCTACACGCTGCGGAGAAGACCTGCGGTGGAGGAGAGGTGGCGGCGTAGGAGAAGGAGATGAGGGGGATGTCGGAGCGGTAGCGGAGGAGGAGGACGAGAAGCGGCGGCGGCGGCGATGTCTCCGTCTTGGGGCGAGAGGCGAAGTGAGAGAGAGAGAAAGACGAGGGATGGGGGGCATGAGGGGATGGGGGCATGAGGGCCTCGGCCGCTTGGGGCGGACGCGTGAGGCTAGAGTCAGCTGGAATCAATAATTTTTTCGGGTCCGTGGAACCGACCGAGAGACGCGCGTTTAGCTAGGTCCGTCTGAGAGCAATTATCTGCGTCTGTGATTTGCCATCTAACTACAGACGCTTCTTGTAAACATGCGTCTGTAGTTATATTAAAGACGCTTATTATGAACACGCGTCTGTAGTAAGCGCTTATTACGTGTGTTGACCTCACCGGACCGGCAACCCCGCCGGCGGCTTACTACAGACGCGCGTCGGGAAGGCACGTCTGTAAACTCGTACTACGGACGCACGTTTATGCTGGCGTCTGTAGGTGACATGGTGGATATGTGGCTTTTTTACATAGTGCTCCTTGTTCATAACAACGGCGTGCGAAGCCGAGGAGCACGCGCAATCGACACAAAAAGCAGAGAAGTGCGCACGGGAGGGGTCGCGGCCGGGGTGGCAGCGCATGGAACAAGGGATAGCACGCGCGGCGGTGAATCGTGAGGAGGCAGCGGGGCGCACATGGGAAAAGTGTGTGCGGGAGAGGGGGAAACACGTGGACGTGGAGGGAGAGAAGGCATGTGCATGGGGGCATCACGCGGTGGGGTGTCTGTGTGGACATGGAGTCGGCGGCGCGGGAGAGACGCTAGGGCAGAGAAGGAAGCCAGAGGGACCCGAACTCTTGATACCATGTAGAGAATTAGCGAACATCTCACATGTGTTAAGGGCGAGGTGACTTATATATATAATAATCAAGATTTACAACTCAGAGTACAAGTAAAGTACATACATATCTAATTCACAAAAAAGTACGTACATATCTTTAGGCTATACATATCTCTAATATACACCACTATCAACTACACATAGAGAGAGTTGTTATAGATATTTATAACGACCAATCATAAGTCGCTGAAATGGTTATATAACGACATATAAGGAGACGCTAAAGATGGGTTGTGGTATAGTGAATCTCGTTGTGATATGGCAAAATCTTGCAATATAGTTATTTCATTAGCCGGTGTCATACAACGGATATATGTGTTGTTTTCATGTTCTACTAAAAGGCGGAAAATTTGGCTTGATCATGTTGGGAGGTTGACCGTCAAAAACCCTTATCTCATACTCGTTGGGAGAGTCAAATAAGTAGTGTGCAACCTATCAGGTATCAAGCTCCTCAAATAAGACCAGCTTGTAGGAAACAGAGAGAACTTACATAAAAGCAGTGAAGGATGCTCAATCATTTGTAACTGCACTTGAGAATTTTGATTTTTTTAGTTGGTATGGTTATCTCGAATGATATTTTTTGAAATAAATATGGTGGTAAAAAAGTTGCAATCTAAGGTTGTGTTCATGGATGTTACTCTCAAACAAATTGAAGGGGTCGTTTCATTTTTCTAGCAGCATAGAAACAAAGGATTTAGTGCTATTATTGAGACGGTAAAATCCATTGCATGGGCTATGGATAGAGCCAAAATTTCCTAGAAAATGTAAAGGTAAAAGGAAGAAGCATTTTTATGAACAAGATGAAACTAAAGAAGTACATCTTTTAGCTGTAGAGTTCTTCAGAGTTAATTACTTCCAAGTTATTGTTGATACTGCAATTGCTTCATTGACTAGTTGATTTGAACAACTAAAGGCATTTGGAAGATGTTTGGTTTCTCATTCAACTTAGAAATTCTGATGTCCTTGGACGATGCTGATCTACAGAAGTGTTGCACTAGCTACTTTTGTAATAATCTTTTTCCCATGACAAGTTTGATGTTAAGTTAGACGATTTTTTCTCTGAACTACAAGTGTTACAAGTAAGTTTGGCAGATGAATTGATGTCAGCACCTAAGATTCTTTAGTTTGTTAAAGTTGCCGATTACTATCCAAATGTCTCTATTGCATACCGGATTCTCTTAACTATTCCTATGATAGTAGCATCAGCCAAAAGAAGTTTCTTCAAATTGAAACTATTGAAAATTGTTTGGGATCAACTATGTTACCAGAAAGATTGAAAGATTGAATGAATAGACTAGGAGACACTGGAAAGGATGTTTTGGACAACATGGATATTAATATTGTTCTTGATAATTTGCATAAAGAAATGCCCAAAGACGATGTTTCTTTACAAAGCACTGGAGCATTATTATTACTCTTATTAATTGGAGATAATTTTAAGTTAGTTTTCTCTTTTTAAATTTCTTTTGTTGAGTACCACTTTTTATGAATTAAATATGTGATGCAAGTTAACTTTGACTAGGCACTACTATGGATGTGTTTGAGACGGCTTTAGACCTGAAAAACAGCTCCACTCTTAGATTTTCTAGCAAAAAACATCTAGCTCTACCAACTCCAGATCCACCAAAACATGGATCTAGCTCCTAGATCTCCATGGAGCTCCTCAAGGGGTGCCATGAAAACTCCTATTTCATGGAGTTGGGCAAAATCGCCCAACATCCTACTAGTTATGCAAAGATACTTGTTCATTTTTCTTTTCTTGTGCCTCTTCATGACGTGTATTCCTCCCCGACGCCTCTTCCCCTTTGCACAATCCTCCTTGGCACCACTGCAGTGCCGAGCTACTCCCTGGCCGTGCCCGTCCCCGCCCCTGCCCCCTCCACGCTGCCCACTTGGCCCCGCTCTTGGCCAAGCTATGGCCGCACTCCGCCCTAGCCAAGCCATGACCACTCCCACCCTGCCTCCGCCGTGCTTCCCTGCTTGGCCTAGCGCCAATCCACGCCATGGTTGCACCCATGGCTGCACTTCGCCTTGGCCAAGCCATCGCCGCCCAGACCCCACCCGTTGTGCTTCGGGCCTGCAGTGGTCGTGCGAGTAGCCATGGAGGAGGACAACGGGGAATAATGTTGTCTTTTTTGTTTGGGCCCTTAATGCTCTGTCTGTTCTTCTTGGAGCCTGTCAGTTCCCTGCACGTTGTTCCTATATTTTTTATGTCAATCGAGGTTCAGAATCCTTGTCAATGTTTCTTGCTCCATGATTTTGCTTTACGAGTGGCCGGACTCACCGGGAGCAGGTTACTACACCAAAGGATCGATCCTGTGGTGCATTGATCAGTTTTAGGTTTGCAGTATCTGCTTCCATGTATATTCCACCTGTTAATTTCAGTTCTATTGATCTTCTCCCTATCTATTGCAGCAGTGTGTGTCAGGATTGCCATCAGATGCTTCCTGTGCTACTCAAGGTACCACCCCTCACATTCCTTGCGATTTCCCCTCCATCTCGCCTAATTAGGATCATGTAAATTATCAAGATTGAGTACTAAAATGTCCTTCACTTTACCAATATCACATCAAGTGTTCTACTTAAGCAAGACAAACAAATGTTCTTTGTTTTCTCTTTGTCATAGTTTCAGAATTCAGAGTTCATTAAGGTTAATCTGGAAGCTCCAGCTTCCTTGCCTACCAGATCATTATTGTCTTGGTAAGCTTTGCTCGTGCCTACAGTCAACCTCCTCTTTAAATTACTTTTACTACAGAGTTTATACCGATTACTACTTACCATACGTGCAAGTGCGGTGCAGAGAACGCCCGAGGTGCAGCCGCGGTGGTGTTTATTTCGTTATCTTTGATTCAATTTTGTTGTCGACACAGTTCGTCTATGTATCTCACAGATTTGTAGACTTGATACGTGATGCTAGCTTGTACTGATTTCCAGTGAAAACGCTTGGAGCATGGATGGTGATGGAAATTTCGTTTGTTCATGTAGGCTTCTCCATGCCTCTGACTTTTATCAGTTGCCTACAATCTCATATAACAATAATTGACGACAAAAACTTGGTACTGAAGAAGTGATAGTAAAAATTTAGTGGTCATAATAAAACGGTAGGTTTCTCCACCTCTTTTCCCTTTATGGAATTATATGTGTGTTTGGTTTACCTAGAATACAAAGCGACCACCAGTGGCCACATGATGGCTTGGAGAAGTTGTATACTAAAATAGCCGCTTTTTGGGTTCTAATCCTACCTCTTAGGATTTTGACCAACATTGGGAAAGAGGTTTCTCAACTGACTTTGGAGAGATTTAGTCATCTATATTTCTTTTTGGTATTTGAGCTAGATTTCGGTCCTTGATTTGTAGTTCCTATTCTTTTATTGTTGTTTGGCCACAACATATTCCTCATGTTCCCAACTAATGCTGCTTATTTCCTCCTAATTGTGCCTTGTGTCAATTTTCCTTTTTCGCCTTATTTATCTTTTGCTGAACTTTTTCCACCGTATTTCCTTGGAATGGTTCGGTGCCCTGTACTTTTCATATATGACGACAGTTGTTGCCGGTAAAAAAATATATTTTGGAGTTATCATGGACTGTGAGGGAAATTTCATTTGCCGATGTAGACATATTAATGACCACCTCTTTTGTAGTTCGTAACATGCTGCAGGTAGTTTTGTTGGCAGGCTGCTAAGAAAAATGCAGCTACCTGCAGCAAGGAAGACAGATAGGTAAAAGAAAATAGAAATCATACCTGTCTTAGGATCTGCAATATCGGGGCCATACCCTGTTTTATGTATGTTTGGTGCCTCGACATAGCAAGATGAAGCAAATATTAGAAGAATCAAATAATTTCGAGCTTCTGAATGTGGAAGATAGCCTACCTTTCTTGCCATATCTCTGCAGTTAATAGATACTTAGCAAAATAATATATGGCGCCCAAAGCAGGGGTTCGTAGTTCAGATGCCTTTTTCCTGTGCTCTTATTTTCTATGGCCGAACTGCCATGTATCTTACAAATGGGTTCTTGATTGTGTGCAGAGATAGTGCCATTGCTGTTTTGGACAGATCTCAGCAAGAGCACAACCGGTCCACCAAACAACAATATGACAATGTCTTCTTCTTTGAGCCTTATCAAGGTTAGCGAACATAGAGGTAGTTCTATTGTGTTCATAGTCTCCGCTGTTAGCTTGCCTACAGTGTGCTCCTTATTACGCTTCAATATTACTCGGAGTTTCCTGAATACCCGCTTTATAGAGTAAAAAAAATGTTTCGGATTTAGCTCTCTTAAACTATCTATGCCAATTTATGCATAGTAGATGTCTCCTGCACCATATAAAAAAAACTCAAATCTTTCGGTTTTTGTGCATGACATATCTACATTAAACTTCTAATATTGTTTTCATATAAAGATTAAACATATCTTTTACCTACGGCTTAACTAGGTGATTTGCTGACGCGCACGATAGCGCGCGTAATGGACTATTGTATATGAATCCCAATCCATGGTGGAGCTTTTCCAAACTATTTTTTCTCATAGTCTAGATGAAACTGACTTAAACAGGCTCTATATGCTTATTTTTTTTTAGAAAATGAAAGAGAACCCCCCACCTCTACGGCCCCGTTCGCTGGTCTGAAACTTGGCTGAAACTAGCTGAAAAACACTGTTCCGGTTGAATTGTTGCGAGAGAAAAACACTGTTTCGGCTGAAAAAAGAAGCCGAACAAGCCATTTTTAAGACAAGCAAACGGGCCTACAAGTCGGCACATAGCGTTTATATGCTTTATTTATGATATTACAATGAAAAAAAATCTAGCTAAAGGGTCTACGGCGTAGTGTTTGCCCAAGGATCTTCGAAACTGTAGAACCAGTAGCATAGCGGCGAAGTTGGTGCTAGCCATCACGTGGATGACATGATGGCGTCGTGGTGGGCTCATTGTTTATTTTTTATTCGACTTACGAGGCAGATAGGTTCACCTATCTATACTACTAGTAGAGTAGTAGGCACGGGACGTCTGTTGTAGCCGTGTACGTTTAGAGTGAGAATATAGCCTTATTTAGATTGTAAGTTTTTTCACTCTCTCTTCGTTACATTAAATTTTTGAACATATGTATAAAGTATTAAATATAGATAAAAAAATAAATAATTACATAGTTTAATTGTAAATTACGAGACGAATCTTTTGAGCCTAGTTAGACCATGATTGAACAATAATTATTAAATACAAACGAAAGTACTGCAATGCCAAATACTAATTCCTAACCTTAAACTAAACAAGGCCCATGACGAGAAGTAGCCTAAATGTGCAATAAATGAGGTACGGTTTTAGGGGGCATATAGCGCGTGTTTAGTTGGTCCAAAGTTAAAATTTAAGCTATCGTAGTATTTTCGTTTTTATTTGATAAATAGTGTTCAATCATGGACTAATTAGGCTCAAAACGTTCATCTCACAATTTCCAACCAAATTGTGCAATTAGTTTTTTTCGTCTACATTTAATGCTCCATATACGTATCGTAAGATTCGATGTGATGAGTACTGTAACATTTTTTAGAATTTTGAGGTAGGAAGAGCGAAAAAAGTGTTTGCTACAGTAGCCAGAAACACGATTATCGGTGCGGATTTTTGTGCAAGGTTTCACCATAGCAAGTTACCCCACGTTTCACAGCGGGATGGTTTAGGTTTAATTGTTGCACCATGTAAAATATCTCTTCGCACTATTATCTAATTTAAAGTGCCGTACACATTGATTTGTCACCTGATAGGTAAGAAAGAGCCAATAAAATTTGTGTTTCTATATCAGCGGATGGTAAACTGTGTTGATAATTAATGTGGAACGCAGATGAGGCAAAAAAAGGAAAAGAAAAAAATGGATGGCTGTGAACTTAGGTGGGCATCCGCCTTTGAAGCTGAGCAAAACAAAAAAAAAAGAGGGAAATAGAAGACGTAGGGCTGAGCAAAAGAAAAATGGAAAGGGGAAAGTAAATGGCTTAAGGACATGGTGAACAGGGTAACAGTAGATGCATCCATACATCTATAGCTGTATATATCTCTATAGATAGATAGATAGATATCTCTTATATTAACAGAGGTCTCTTCGTAGAGGCAAAGATAATTGTCTCGCATCTGTAAAGTGTAAACCTTAGTGACGGTTTCGCCATTAGACCCGGGTTCAACAAATTTGGAGTGCAAACTGTTGAGTTTAAACCTTGTCGGGTTTAGCCAATTTTTAGTGCCAACCGTGAGTTAAGACCCATCTGTGTTTGACATACAGTCAGTCATACACATACGCTCCTCGGAGTGTGGGGCGACGATGAGTTTTGTGTACCAGCAGAGCAGGAGGTCGTACACCAATCTCTACGTCTAAAAAAAAACTCTAAAGTAATTATCTACCTGGTGATAACAACGACTACCAAATACACCTGGTGATATAAAAACGTATACTATCCGGTCACAAAGACTACCAAATACACCCATGCTACGTACGCCCTGCTGCAGAGTCTGCATTACATAAGAGAATCATCTACGCACGCGAAATAGAGATTGAATTTGGATGAAACCGAACCGAGGATGTCCGTGGCTAAGTTCAATGCCAACATGCAAATATGCGTATGCGCCGTGGTCGATTATAAGTACGAAATCACCTACCATCCATGTCAACACAACTGCTTCGTAATTGAGCTCCTGCCTACGGGCCAATTTCTTCCATAATCACTCCATCTGAGTCGACATGCAAACGCTGTACAAGGAGAAAAAAAGTCTAAAAAAGATTTTTTTATCCTATCCGGACCTAATAGTGGAAGCAGAAGAACATGCTTTGCATGAGCACCAAATTGAAGGAGGTCACTAATCCAAGATGACCTCCGACTTTTTGAAGAACACAAATATCTACACTCAAATTTCAATTATTATAATATTCATAATTCTAGTATATATAACATTGCGGTTAAACGCTCTCCTTCAACACCCACCACTTGACACAGGGGTTAGGCGGTTCGTATGGAACCTAGCCTCCCATGTGGCCATGTGGGGCTCACGACGTATGCCAGCCTGATGAAGGCCCTGTTTAGATTTGCAGTTTTCTCAGTAAGAATTTGAAAGGAATAGCGTACGGAGAATTGCTACTTTGAGAAAAGGTTTGTCTCCCTTCTCATTTCTCAAAACACAGGAATCAGAAAATCCACTCCGATCTCTTAGGTTTCTCTTCCTATCGCGAAGTCAGAAGCAAAGCGCATGACAAACAGAGAGAAGTAGCCAGCGCAAAGTAGATTATAGTTCACATGACGTTATGTGCTTTAAATATTTCCATTTATCA
Source organism: Miscanthus floridulus (assembly GCF_019320115.1). Lineage (NCBI taxonomy): Eukaryota > Viridiplantae > Streptophyta > Magnoliopsida > Poales > Poaceae > Miscanthus > Miscanthus floridulus. Next base: position 62,978,615 of record NC_089583.1, on the reverse strand, counting down.
TTTAGTTTCCAAATCCTATGTTTAAAATTCATGTGTTCCAAACAGCTTGCTAAGTTGCTTTTCTGTATTTTTCCAACCCTCTCTTTTCACACTATATTCCTATCTCTTTCCTCTATTTCCTACTATTTCTGTGTTTTCAATTCCTCTATTCCAAATAGGCCCGAAATAATCGTTCTTGCCAGATGCACGGGTCGGGTTGGCAATGGCATGCATATCTACTGTTGGTCGGTGGGCGAGCATGTACGCAGGGCGACCTAACGTCGGGCCATGTTGCCTGTCGTCTATGGGGTGCTAGGATTGGATATTTGGATGCCACTATAATACAACATACCTTTGCCGACACTTTTTATAGTGGACAAAGGGTACCTTTCCCGACAGATAACCTCTCGCGAAAGGTTTTGCCGATAGTTTAGAAATAGTCGCGCTAGAAGCAGTCGGCGAAACTTTCGCCGACAGTTAAAGGAATCGTCGACACTTTTTGTGTTGCCAAATGGTGGACCTACGCCGACAGTTGAAACCTTTGCCGATAGTTAACCCTTTGCCGACAGTTAAGACCTACAGCCGACAGTTTGAACCTAAGGTTTTTTTTGAATCATGCCCTGTCCAACAACTAAACTATCGGCAAAACTGTACTGCAGATATAGATATAAATACAATTTGAATAATTTGACAAATCCACTGTTATTCATATAGAAGGCATCACATTGAACAGATTCACTTTGATTTCACAGAAATAATATATTAGATCTTCCATACATACACCATCTAGATTATATATATATATATATATATATATATATATATATATATATATATATATATATATATATATATATATATAGCAGGTCAAGTGATGATGATCATAGTACATAGATCAGTCTTCCACATAATATACAGGTCCAAGATATAGATTAGTCACTAGGAGACATATACTATAGTCTTGTACTAACTGGTTATGGATAAAGCTAAGAGCTTAATAGATCATGACTTGGGCACAAAAGTGGCATTCAACGCTTCCATGTCTTTGGCCTACACGATAGTAGGTGCAAACAAAAGAAAAGAACTGAAATTCATGTCTTCCTGCAACAATTCTTTGATGTTTGTTGCCACTCCAAAATACTTGAACACCAACTTGGTGCACATATGGTTGCTGCCACTCCAGAGAACATGTAACAACTCTTTGATCGAACCTCAAAAGGTTGCCAATCCAAAATACTTGCAACACCACATAGCTTAAGTACCTAATATGAAAAAGAAAAGGCAAAATATCAATTAAATGTGCTCTGTATCATGAACTCTTGCTTTGTTATTAGGTGCAAATAGTGAAAAATACTATTGTACAGTGGGTAGCTATGTTATCAACTATTTGGTGACACAGGACCCATTATATAATTCCATTCAATCTAGTTAGCAATGACATGCCAACTACAAAGCAGCGAGCTATTGATGGATGAATCAAAAATCATGGTTGCTGCTTGCCTCCACTAGCAGCAATGCATACGGAGGTACCTAGTAGGTTAATTTCTGTCATGTATAATTCTTTTCAGTTCCTTGAGGAGAGCGGACTGAATTTAAAGCTAGGTCCCTGCAGCTTAATAATGGTATATATAATTTTCATCTTGGATTCAACAAGGTCAACATTATTAATAAAAATTCAATGGAGTAACAGCAGCTGCAACAACCTGATACTATCTCTATATTAAGTAGTTATAGATTGAGTGGCTACTAAACTTACTGAATCAGCACCTCAATGTATATAATAGATCAGAAGGAACAAAAATACATATGGCAGATTCAGGGGAGTACACATAATTAAGTTAATCATATATTATAGTCAAATTTTAAATTCATATAGCTGCCAGCCATCCAAACCTTCCATAAATTCTTCAACTTATATATTATAGTCAAATTTTAAATTCATATAGCTGCCAGCCAACACAGCCTCATTGCTCCACAATGCAAACACTTTGGATCACATATATAAATCAAAATGTTCAAGTAAAATACCTTCAAGCTGTGATGGCCTTCCTGTGCCACCACCTTTTGAGTGCTGCGGTGACTTCTTGTCATCCCTCATCTAGTAGAAAACAAATATATTACTAATCAGCAAAATATAATGATCATTTTTTCAAGAATATAGAGAGGTTAGACCATTACTCTATCATGTGGCCATGCAATGCATCTCCCACAAGCCTCTAGAATGGCGGTGACCCCTTCATATGGACGAGGCAGTATAGCGTTCCTCACAAACTCATGGTTAACAACCACTTCATAGAACTACACGCCAAGAGCAGTACCCCCAACAATAGCCCTTGGGTTCTTTGTTTGAACGGTAGCCTTTGCCACAGCGACATCATAGGGCCTTACTACATTATATAGTATCACATCTCTACCACCCTGAAACATAAAATATATTTTAGAACACCATAAAAAACTGATTCTAAAAATCTATTGCTGCTGATTAGTGCTTCCTTATTGGACCTAATCATGCCCTGAACATTGCAAGACAACCAGCAGGTGAGGATTGTATGCATCTAAAAAATAGATCAATCTAGCTACCTCAAATGCACGAATAGAAGAGAATGATTACTTCCATAAAAACGGCACACCCAACTGATACCTGAAACATTCAAGAGCATCTAATGGAGCAGCTTGTGGAAGAAGTGTTGAGATTATCTCTACTGCAGTGTCAGCCCCACTAATGTTGAAATTATTTCTAATGAGCTGAGCTACTCATCCAAACTTTGATTGACCAAGAATGCTTAATTGTTTTAAAAGCCTATTCTCAAGTGTATCTAAGTACACAGCTGGACAGAAATTGCAGAGAGAACATTCAGAGCACAAAAGTGATGCAGTAGCAGTGGTTTTATTCTTGCTGCACTAATTTCGCCGAGGGTTCAGCTGCTACCATTTTCCTAAAGTCTAGGAGTTAATAACATGTCAGGAATTTGTACTTTCCTATACCTATTTGAAAATTTCTCTCTGTGACAATGAAAAGATCATGGTTACCATTGACATATGGTTCTCAAGGGCTTCAAAAGTTCAAATTAGTTTCCTGATGTGCCTATGCTGTTTTCACTAGCCTGAGATACAAGAGCGGAGGCTAATGAGGTTTGCTAATTTCAGTGTCCTTCTGAGATCTTAGCTGCAAGATGTATTGCATTCCAGCATGCATTGCTTCTTTTCTTACATGCTGTGAAAAAGTTTGTTACTGTAGGATTGTTAGATAATCTACTGCTTTCTTGTAACTCTAATAGCATGTCAAAGCTTTTGTCACTCCATCGCCCAACGAATTTGATATGGAGTAATCTTACAATGAAATGTAGCTTCGAGTACTTGGCAACCTGGATATAGTTCTTTGCCAGCATCTTCTACCATTTTGTAAAAAGCTTCCATATCATCGTCATGCTGCTTCGTGTTGTCTACTTCTAAGTCCCCTTGGACATCTAAACCCCTGCTATGTCTTGAAGTAAACTAGAAATATCATCCTCTTTATTTGGGTCCCCTACTTCTACCTTTTCATGTTGGTTGCTATTTGTGAAAAAACTAGAACTAAGTTCACCATGATTCACCCATGTTATATATCCATCCGTAAATCCCTCGCATATCAAGTGCTCAAGTACAATACTACGGACCCTCCAATAAGAGTTCTTGCATGCCTTGCAGGGACACAAAATCTGATTTCCTTTTGCTGAATTACTCAAGGCAAACTCTAAAAACATATCCACTCCTTCTCTATACACAAGGGTTTGCCTACATATAATTATCAAGATATCAGACCAAACACCCTATGCATGCAGATTCTAGTATATGGTCATAGGTTTATAATGTACCTAGGCTGATCCATCCATGATTTATCCATGAGGCACCTTTTACAAAATGCAGTGTCAAAATAGTGAAATATTACTCCCAAAATAAAAAATCATTCAATTCAGATTGGGCTATTCAACAAAAAAATAAAGATCTTGCCAAACAATTGTCCAAATTAAATCAATTTCACCACACTTGATGCTAAAAAAATCATCTCACCACAAACCATCAACAGGAACTATTGGGGAAATTTAGTCTAGTTTTTAGAATCTAAAATCATCACATCACAGATCACACACAACATGCAATTCTGTGCCAAATGCAGAGACAAAGTTCATAAGAAAAGAAAAACATACCAATCAAGCAATGACAGTAGAAGAGCATATGAAGACTAGAAGGCCAACTTGTTCGTGCTCCCTATAGATAATATTACCAACGCTAATTAGTCACACAAGACAATACAAATAAGTAAAAAACCTAAGCACAAGCAAACTTACTTCCAAGCTACAGTTGGTGATGACTTGTGTAGAAAGAAAAATCGAAGACTTGAATCCTTTAATGCTTCCTTATTGAATATTTTGTAACATGCACAAGAAAGAAAGAAATACTCAGATCTGATTTTTTTACAACAAGGAGACATGTATGCATTTCAATAGTTCCAAGACTAACTTATAATTCCAGTTGCAGCTTAAAGGTCAATTGATTCCCTTCTCTGTCTTTTTATATAAAACAGTCACAACATGTTTTTTTTCGCATAAAGGACCAAAGTAAAAAGACTATGAATTCCCATCAGTGTGAACTTTGTCTTCATATACTAGAAATAAGTTGCAGATCCAGCATTAGAAAACTTACATGCAAACTGATGGATTCTCTTGTGTATAAGATCTTGAATCCTATTGGTTCCTCTGCAAAATCAACTAAAGCAGTAAACATCACATCGAAATTGAGCTGAATATGTTCCTTTTCCAAAGAGGGGAAGAGAGCAGATCTAGACTGAATGAAAGTTTGGCAAGAGAAGTAACCCAAACCTTGAATCTTTCAGCCTTTCTGCCCTTCGTCTACTCCTTTCTGCAACCAAGAAAAAAAATACAAGAAAGTAAGCAGTGCTAAAACCTAGCACGCTAGGGAATAGGGATAAGAGGAAGGGGATGCGGAGATGACGCACCTAGATGCAGAGGGGAATGGGGATGCGGCGGTAGCACCGCTTTTTGCTGGCCGACGGTAGGCTAGGGCGACGGCGGGCTTGGGGACAGCGGGCTTAGGGGGCGGCGGGCTTGGGTGACGGGGGGCTAGGGACTAGGGTGGCGGCATCGTTGGATTTGGCGATGGGGGCCTAGGGAGGGGGGGGCTACGGGGCTCTAGCTAGGGAGTTCGGCTGCGGCGGGATTGGGAGACGGCTGAAAGCTCTAGTTTGGTTTTGGTAAATTGATGAAACCCTAAGTGCTAACCTAGTTTATCAAGTGATCATGAGATAGGTAGCACATTCCAAGTGGCAAAGCAAATGAAGATCATGACATGATGATGATGATGCCATGGTGATGATCAAGTGCTTGGACTTGAAAAGAAGAAAGAGAAAAACAAAAGGCTCAAGGCAAAGGTATAAATAGTAGGAGCTATTTTGTTTTGGTGATCAAGACACTTAGAGAGTGTGATCACATTTAGGTTCAATAGCCATACTAATAAGAGGGGTGAAACTCGTATCGAAATATGGTTATCAAAGTGCTACTAGATGCTCTAACTCATTGCATATGCATTTAGGATCTAGTGGAGTGCTAACACCCTTGAAAATGTTTGTGAAAATATGCTAACACATGTGCACAAGGTGATACACTTGGTGGTTGGTACATTTGAGCAAGGGTTAGGAACTTCACCGGCGGAGTGTCTGCCCGTAGAGTGCAGATAGTCCGACGATGCCACCAGCACCCTAGACAGAAAAGACGGAGGTCACTATAAGTGACCGGATGCTAGTCTCTAAAGAACCGGCGTGTCCGGTCAGTAGCAGCAAAAGAAGCACAGCGTCGGTCATCGATCGGACGCTGGCGCTAAAAAGACTAGACGCTGGCTAGCTGTGCATCTGGTCACACTGACATGGTCATGCACTAGGGGAGTCACCAGTGTGACCAGACACTGGGTGTGTCCGGTCAAGGATGACCGGACGCGTCTGGTCATGAAAAGTCGTCTCTAGATGCTTACTAGAAATGACCGGACGCTGGGGTTCAGCGTCCGGTCACTTTGAGCTACTGTGTCCAGTCGTCACTTGACCGTTGAGATTGGGCGAATCAACATCTGAAGAGAGGGGTACACGTGGCACTGCATCGCGTGACCAGGACATTGAGGTCCAGCGTTCGGTCAATATGATCGGAGCGTCTGGTCACCCCATGTTGTGCCCAGTGAAGGGGCACAACGGCTCTATTTTATGGGGGCTTCTATTTAAGCCCCATGGCTGGCTCAAGCTCACTCTCTTGGCCATTTGTATTGACTATAGCAACCTTGTGAGCTTAGCCAAAGCCCTCCCACTCATCTCCATCATTGATTCATCATCTTTGTGAGATTAGGAGAGAATCCAAGTGCATTGCTTGAGTGTTTGCATCTAGAGGCACTTGGTGTTCGTGTTTCAGCTATGGGATTCACTTGTTACTCTTGGTGGTTGCCGCCACCTAGACAGCTTGGAGCAGTGAGGATCATCGAGCAGAGGTTGGTGATTATCTCCGGCTCCTGATCAGTGGTGATTGTGAGGGGTTCTTGACCTTTCCCCGGCAGAGAGCCAAAAGGTACTCTAGTGGATTGCTCAGTGGCTTGTGTGATCCTCATCTTGTCTTGGTTGTGCGGCACCCAATCGAGGGTTTGGCGTGTGATGCCAATTAGCGCAGTGAACCTCCAAGTGAGTGAATCGCCACAACGAGGAGTAGCTTACCGGCAAGCAAGTGAACCTCGGTAAAAAATCATTGTGTTCATCATTTGATTCTAGGGGTGATTGGTCTTCATTGTTATTCATTCTTGTGATTGATTGGCTCCTTTCTCGACACTGGCAGTATAACCTTCTTGCTCACTCTCTTTATATTATAGCAAACTAGTTGTCAAGCTCTTTAGTGTAGCTAGTTATGAGAGCTTGTTAGTTTGGTTAGTGTGGCTCTTTAGTTAGCCTTTGAGAGCACATTAACTTAGTGTAGTGACATAGCTATTGTGTGGATAGAAACTATATCAACTAGAATTGTGGTCGGTGGCTTGCATTTTTAGTAGGCTAGCGCAACACTTGCTTCGCCTCATAATTGTCTAACCGGTTTGCTAAGTGTTGTTGTAGAAATTTTTATTTGGCTATTCACCCCCCTCTAGCCATTAGGACCTTTCAAGTGGTATCAGAGCTGAGGTCACCGTGATTTAAGGCTTAATAACCTTCGGTGTAAAAATAGCTCAAATCAACAACACCAAGAAGTCACCCCAATTTGATGGCACAAATTATCCGTATTGGAAATCAAAGATGAGCACACACATCAAGTCAATCAATAGAAAAGTGTGAAAAGTGGTAGAAACCAAAATTGAGATTGGTGATCCGGAGAATCCCACTGCGGCCGAAGAAGTGCTTCTCCAAAACAATGACATTGCTCTAAGTGTGATGAGGACATGACACCCATGCATATGACCATGTTTGTCACATGGTATGGAGGGGTAGGAGGCCAGCAAGGGTGTCCAAGTCAAGAAGGAGGCCCGAGGCTAATTCGGTTCGAGTCCCTAAGGCGGAGGCCCAAAGCAACTCAAGTTCAAGTCAGCCTCAGCATATGAAGTCAAAACAGGAGGTGGATTAACAAAGGTTTCTCACATAAAGAGTTTCATATCATTCCAAGTTTGAGGTTTATCAGAAGGATCTAAAGACTCCCACCAAGATAAAGCAGAATGTCGCAAAACACTAGCTGCATTTTTTACCTTCCTCCTTCAACACATAAAGCGAGTAGCAAATATGTTATCTATGACAATTTCCCACTCCATGTACGCATCAGCGCCTATACCATCATAAGTCGGTGGATACGAACAACCTGTCATTGTTAGAAGACAACAAAAGACAACACAAAAGTATTATCCCTATCAAATGACTACGTGGTTGCAGTTGTAACACCCTAGGTGTTTGTCTCCCACAAAATTGCATTTCATTTCATAAACATGTGCATCATCTACCTCATCATGTCATTGTTACTGAAACATGTATATGCAACATTCTCAATTATGTTTGTTTCATACTTGATTGTTTGTGAATGGTAGTTAGTGCCACATGTAAATGCAACATGAGTTTCTCATACCATGAAACATGGCAACATGGTAGTAATATGACAAGTTTAAAATTACAACAAAGTCATGAAACATGTGAAACATGGAATTGCAACATTAGGGTAAATTGAGTGTTTTGTTGTTTCATCACATGTGATATTTAGAAGTTGGTGTAGCACTTGTGTAGAGGGGTTAATTATGGTCTAATACACCTTAACTACACTCAGGGTAATTGATGGGACATTGTTCATGTAGACCAAAATGACTAAATTGCCCTCTAGGTGGAGGTTTGACTTTAGGATGACCTCTAGAGTGACTCTATTTGACTGATTAAAAAGTCCAACCTAGAGACCTTGCATGGATGTGCACCCTTTACCAAAGTTGTAGCCAATTTATCAAGGAACAAAAGTCTCAATATGACCATCTCATGAAAATGGCTAGAACATGTTCAAAAAGGGTCCACAAGTCATTATTGAAGGTTGATTCAACACTGAAATTTTTTCTAAGTCCTAAATGCAGTTTTAGTTTGATTGAGCCAACTTTGGCTTGATACAACTCATGATCCTAGGGAGAATTAGCTATTGATTTCTAAATCAAAGTTGTAGCCCTACCATAGCTCTACAACTTTTATATACATTACTTCCACTAATTCATCACGGTCTAAGAGATCCAACGCTGTCAACTTCACGTGTCAGTCGGTTCATTTGAAAACTGAATCGAGTTTTAGACAAGCTACAGTGTTCGACAGGTTCAGGGTTCGACGGCCATGTGTACGCCATGCGTCGCCGATCATCTGATCGCACTGCCACACGCTGCGGATGCCCTAGCACGGCCGGCCACGACATGAGCACCCCATGCGCCTGCCGACCGATTCACAGTCCATTTTCTCCATTCCTTCGCCTCCACCGCGCGCAGCAACAGAGACACAGCAGCTTCGCCGTTGATGACCAAGCTTCACTGTCGCCTAGCTCGCTCGCCACCGCAAAAACGCATCGGCTAGCTTGTCAATAGCTCTACCATGTTCTCCTCTACCTCTTCCACCTCTCAGCCATGCCGATTGGGTCTTGGTAAGGGCACATTTGCCATTTCCACCACCACCGCCATGACTGGGCCTCGCCGGAGTTGGCGCTCCACACGGCCAACTACCACCGAGGTTTTCCCGTCCCCTTCTCTTTGCTTGGGTAGCATGGTAGTGACCTCCAGAAGCTCGTACCGAGCTTAGCCACGCCCTACGGGGCCGGACCTCGCCGGAGCTAGCCAACCCACGGCCGTGCACCGCCATGGCCGTCGCCATTTCCCCTAGCCACCGTAATAGCTGCAATTGATGGTACCCCTAGGTGCGCACGGGTGAGGTGAACACGCTGGTACCGATGGCCTTGCCGGAGCTGCCATCGGCGACGAGCTACGCCGTCGCTCTTCTTCCCTCCCCTGTCTGTCTCTCTGACTAGCGGGGCCGCTTGTCAGTAGCCGCGCGCAGGTGGGAGCCGGCCATGGGCCACGCTGTGTTCCTAGGCCACGCTGAGTGCTAATGCACGTGCGTCGCGGGCTGCCGTGTTTTTCCAGGCCAGCCCACCAGTAGCTGGTTAGGGTTCCATTTTGTTTTGTTTTATTCTTTTTCATAGATTTGAGTACATATTCAAAAATGTATATCTCTTGGTTGGTAGATCCAAATGATGTGGTTCCAAATTTGTTGAGTCCCTGGTAATGTCTAGTTTATTTTAAAAATATAATTTATGCCATGTTCTATTATGAAAAATGGAGTTGCTAATTATCTCTTTTAATCATGTGGGAAATAGGGGTAATTATATCTTTTTCTGTGTAGCTCCAAATGGCATGAAATTTTTATGGTGTACTGCTCATATCATGAATAGCTTGTAGTTAAATTTTCATACATTTTGGACACTGTATGTAGGAGTTAGGTAATTCTCTTATTTGCATGGGTGGATCTTGTGTGAATTTTCATAATTTTTCTATAGATCCAGTAAAGGTAAAATTTGGTGAGTGCTATTCTTATGCTAGAATGATACTAGGAAAAATGTGAAATCTATTGCTTGACACTTTTCAATAGGGTTTCCTAATTATGCTAGAAATAGACCTGCCATCTGTTATTTTTGATACAACAAGTTCTGCTTGTGCAATTGCTTTGAAAATTTTATGGTAGTCTATGTGAAGCATGAGGTAGCTACTATAATTTTTGTAGATTTTTCTGTATAGTTTTACTATATGTTGCTTTAATCACCAAATTAACTAAATAAATTAGAAAAGGGCATTAAATAATTTATTTAGAAGTTGGCACTATACTTTTTGATGTTCCTCTGGTATGCATAACAAGTTGGTAAACTTGGTTTGGTCCAATTATGCTTTTGCATCATCACTAAATATTTAATTTAGTAAACCTGCCATTTCTAGACAGATTCTATGTTTACTTTAATTCGATTTGGTTAACGTAAGAATCATGCTTTGATGTTTAGAAATGATTTGTAGAGAATTTCATAAGCTTTCTAGAATATCCTCTTGCAAGTCATTTGAATTTGTAGAACTCTTGTTGTGATTGAATTAAGGAACTGCTCGTTTGCGTATGAAACCTTAACTGTTGATTTAAGTATGCCTTTACTATTCCTAAGCTTGTGGTAATGTTCCTAGGTGTTAGGCCTTTAACTGAAGATGAGCATCTTTATCTTAGGTTATGCAAGTTAGGTAAGTTGATCTTGTTCTTCAAGTTAAGTTAGATACATGTTTTAAAGTGATTTGAATAGAGCTATTCTTAATCGGTAAACGAGTGTCTAGTGATGTTTTCGTTAAACACTTACTGTGATCCATTCATCATGAGCATCATGTCATTCCTTATGCATCCATGATATTTATCTTGTGCATCGGCATGCAATAGGTGTATCGGAAGGAGTGACACTACTAGAATTCGAGGAACTGAGCGGGGAGCAGTAGCAGCCAACACCGGAGGTTCAGGAGGTGCAGCCCTCAGGAGAAGTGCCAGACGAGGTCGCCGTTGAGTGCCCGAATCACCGTTCGTGCAACTTTATGAAAGGCGAGCCCCAGAGCATATTAAGCCTCCTAACTTCTAAAATGCAATTAAAGTATTATTGTTACATATATATTGTTGCATTAAGTTTAGGTGTTGGATGCAAACACTTGCTGCATTGGTTATCCAATCCTTGTCCAGATATTGATACCCTAAATCCTATGTAGCTCAGGCTCATGTAGTGCTTAGCCCTGCTTAAACGCGGTAGAAGTCAGGTGATTTCCTATCACCTGCAAGCTATAGGGATATACATATGGCATGGTTGGCTATATTTGCTATCGTGGAAAAGAACCTGTCTTAATTTGAATTGAAGACCGGGCGAAGGCTTGCTGGTTTGTAGTGACTCCGTCTGTGTCGCTTAAGGACTGAATCTTGGAGCCTTTCCTGTTCATGTTGAACGCATGCCTCTCTCTTAGTTGGCCGGGTCTGGAGACCGACCACGAAGCCGAGTAGCTCACCTCAGGCCGGGAGTTGATAAGTATAAAGTACACCTCGAAAGGGAGCCGTAGGCGTGAGTCCAAGGGCAGGTGATTTAAAAGTCCTGATTGTCCTGGCAGAAGGGTAATCCCTGAGAGTGCTGGCGCTGATTGAACCCATGAATTTGGTTCCTGAGTTGTCCCAAAGGTGACCCATGGCTACCCTTGCAAAGTATGCTAGGGTGAGAGTTAGGAATACCCCCTCAGCTGAGTTGTAATTCGATTCGAGTCGCCGTCTCTCACCGGTTAGTGTGAACTTGACGGGCTTATCTCCAAAGTAGATACACTAAATAACATAATGGTTCAGGAATGATGATATGATGATGACAACCTTATTATACCTGCTATGGTTAATATTGTTTGCTCCTAATAAGTGAGTGCTCTAGTACAGGTGCTAATCTAGTGGACAGGTAAATGATGATAAACTTGATGCTAAGTTTAAATTGGTCACTATATTCATAAGCTCTTTTATGCAACTATGTCAAGCTAGCCCACCTCATAAGCCTTGCATGACCCTTGGTGTCCTTTATTTCTGGTTTTGACAGGTAAGTCTAGCTGAGTACCTTCTCGTACTCAGGGTTTATCTCCCACCTGTTGCAGATGACCAGTTCTACGTTTGGTTGCTGCAAGTATTGCCTTCTTCCTAGGCTGGGGATGAAGACTAGACCGTTAGACATGGTCTCTCCTAGTTCTCAGTACCTGAAGATGCTTTTGTGGAACATGACTAAAATCTGATAATGTATTTGAAACTATGAAGTTATGTACTAAACTATATTGCTTTCGCAAATTTGAACTTGATTTGTAATATTTTTATTTGAACTTGATTTGTAATATTTTTATTTGAACTCTGATGGATGTAATCCGAATGCCACTTGTGAAATGTTGCAATGAATGATGTGTTGTGTTGAATCACTACGGTCTTGGTTTGTATGTCGGGAGTTGTTTGAAATCCTTCGTGATTTCCAGACTACCGGGATTATGGGAGCTTAAGTACAGGAATTTAACCACTTCGGTGATTGTTTTTGTACTTACGTTCTTATAATTTGGTCGGTTCTGTTACAGCAGTGGTGTCACTTTTCACAACAAGTGGAAGCATCTTACCAAGCTCTTACAAAGTTCTTACAAACGCAAGCAGTGGGCGGTACAACCGGTGGCTGGTTCATGATACCTATGAGGCAGTGGTACCAAGATTGCAAGGGCCTTTATCTGTACTGATCTGAATATATATGTGGAGCTTGGGAGGCTTAAAATATGGTAGCAAGGAATAGCAATAATTTAATTCAGAAATTGCAAGATTGAAAAGTAGTCCCAAGCTGGTCTATATTGTCGGCCTAAACTCGTCCCGGACCTAGTTCAAGAAAGCAACAGTAGAGCTCGGCACAAAGACTCAAAGGGTGCAAGCACTTCTAAATTGTTTTTTTTCACTTTCTTTTTTTTCTTCTTTTCTCTCTTTTTTGGTGTGCCTTTTTCTTTTCTTTTTTTTGCACCTTCTGCCTTTTGCCTTTTTTCCTTTAATTAGAATGTGCCACAAAATAATATTTCAAGATACAAATTGCTATGATAAAAAACTAGAGCGATAGAGCTAGGCACATCCACAGCAGCAGCAAGTTCTTTGGCGCTGATCAAGGAAAACTTAGAAGAAACCTCTTCCTTCTATAACACGTGACTTTCCTTTTTTTTAGCGTCCTAAAAAAAACAAAGCAAGCTAGACCAGTTCTAACGGCGCAGACAACACCAGAACTTGTTGTAGAAAAATGACCAAGGCATGCACTAAAACAAATGAACTATCATGATACTCTTGGAGATTTAAAACTTAGGCCTTCCAAATAAACTAGGATTACTTTCTATGAAGGCATGTGACACAAAGGAAAACCTATTTGGAAACTTACAGGGATCTTCTATTCTCAGAAACAAGACCAACATGGAAACCACCGTTCCATCACAAGAACAGAAGATGAAACACAAACTGACAATCATATTCACGCTAAAAAAAGAACTAGACCAAGACTCAATTAAACCAACAAACACGAGGACCTACGAGGGACAACGGTTCAATAAAGCAAACTAAAGTTAAAAATATTGCAATAGCACAATGGGTGATGGGATATGAGAAAAAAGCAACGATGAACTCAAATATTTTTGTGGGGCAATTTTCTGGATTTATAGGACAAAAACAAAACAAAACTAGGGTAATGATAAACCTGACGGTAATACCTGAAGCTCTGATACCACTTAATGGGAACGGGGATCCCAATCTTCCGTCAGGTGGTGGTAACTATCGTTGTGGCGGAGAATGACATACCGATCCGGCTTCAGATTGAAAGATCGAACCCTGCAATCTTAGCACCACAACTCCTCTGGTTATCAACCAAGACATGGATCTAGTTGACCTCACCAAGAAGGCTAATCCCTGCCTACGCAATGAAGAACACAAGCAAGAACAAGAAAGAAAGCAACCAAATTGCAGATGAATGATTAATCTCATGAGTTGGGGTCTCACAAACCGATGAACGGTGAAATGGTTCTTGATAGAATAATCTAAGCAAAACCCAATACCTAATGATGGTGGTGGTGTATAATTATAAAGGTCTTAGGGTCGTCACCTACCCTAGACGTGCCCCCTAATGGGCCCAAACACGATATACAGTCCAACGGACCAAAAGATGGTGTCGCAGCACCCTAGCAGATTCTGGATGCTGACTTGTTTCAATGATTCCTATTGATTATGAAGCCTTTTTGATGTGAGACCATTTGGATTGGCTTATCAAATTAGCTTTCCAACCATATGTGGATCATCGAAAATGGAGTCCGAATGCGTCCTGGGTGACCAGTTTAAGGCAGACTAGTCCTGGAGGCTGAGGCTGACTCGAACTTGAGTTGCTTTGGGCCTCCACCTCGGGGACTCGAACCGAATTAGCCTTGGGCCTCCTTATTGACTTGGACACCCTTGCTGGCCTCCTACCCCTCCATACCATGTGCTAAACATGGTCATATGCATGGGTGTCATGTCCTCATCAGAGTGTCAAACCTAGGGCCATTGGATCAAACCAACTTGAATAAACGGTGGAGATACAATCCTTAAGGCGGTGGAGAACTGATATAGTGATGAGGGGTTGACATGTGGGGCCCACAGGCCAGCTGGCCTACAGATGGGGCCGGGTGGCCCCACATGTTAGGGGCATGGGCTCCGCTTTGGTGGAGAGCCTCTAAGAGTCTTCTAGAGTCCTCCCACGCTATTTACGCGGTGAAATTTTGTAATTTACTTTGACGAATAGGTCCTCCTTGGCGGTTTTCTGATTAAATCCTGCTAGAAACATAGATTCACCAAAATTCTTAGAATTTGTTAGTTTAAACCCCTAAGTCTACATTGGTGATCCATTTTAGCCATTTATATAAGTTATATTGATGGTTTATGATGAATGTTAACTACCAGTCAACAAACTGCCCCACACTAGGGCTTTTACTCATCCTCGATAAAAGGATGGATTACTCAAGACATAACCTTAGGACAAGTCATCAACATAAAACCATTCCCAGTCATGCATGCACTGTAGGATTCAAAGTGTCTACCATGAAACTTTGGTTGGTTGAAAAAATGGAATAGTTTGAGACAAATCACCATCTTCCTTCAGTCAAGTCAATTGGAGAAACATTTAAGATTTTTGAAAACAAAACATAGCTTACCTTCTCCTTTTATGGTTCTCTCAAATCACTCTATATATATGGTATTTTTGGATCCTCACCAAGGCATTGATGACTTTGCCTTCTTTTTGTCTACTTCTAAAAGCTTATGTGGAGCCCTAGGTAGAGATGCATATGAAAACATACTTGCATTGCATATATTGTAAAGTCAGAATAAGGATCCAAGGAGAAAAATGTCATACTCTTAGATCAAGATGTGCATGTGTGTGGATGTGTATGTGGTGGCTAACCTAATTCTACTATGCTCCTTGAAACCTGTCTCTCTTGTTTGAAACTTGAAAATACTTTGCAAGAAAACATGGGCTATCTTATTCATTTTTATTTCTTTTTTTAGGCAGGCATCTGAGTATCCATTGTTTTATATATTTCGGACACTTGTCCATTTTTCAATACTTTTCTCTTTTTTAAATAGCTCTTGCATAGCCCATGCCTCTTTTTCTGCTATTGAAACTTTTCAAGAGAGATATATACAAGAACTTGGAGAATTTATCCTAACAATCATATTTTTGTGTCTATTCCTAATATAGGAGTAGAACATTTTTGGGTGGATGGAAAACATGTTTTTGCATATCCCCAATGTAGGAGCAGCAGCTATATGTAGAGTGTAAGTGATCTTGATCTTGAGAGCATGATAAATTTCTCAACAAGGGTCACAAGGTTTGACCAAACTCAACACAATGACAAGTAGCATATGTAGAAGGTTTCCTAGTATATCATATCATGTTTGGCTTTGGTGGGACATTGCTTACCACAAAAAAGAGGTGAAGCTATTCTTTTTACATTATGAAATAAAATTCTCCAATAACGAGACATCATGAATCAAGTTCTCATTATTCTACTATATCTCATTCCTCAACAACTTAAGTAATATGGGGTCCCTAAAAACAAGTTCCCAATAGTAACATGACTTCTAGGAAAAGTAGCATGTGAGTCTATCCTTAAGTCATAACTAAAATAATCTTTCCTCAGTTTTTAAAGTTGCTTATCAAATAATTTTCAATTTGGTTCAAAACGGAAAGCATAACATATGAAAATAGAGTGTATTGGGCTCAAACCGGGCCATGGACGAAGCACAAGGCGATGCAATGCTATGGTGGGCTAACCGGCACATGTAAGAGGCCGAGCGGCCCACTCTCGGGCCCAGTTTTGGTCCAACTTTGGCGAGCAGTTGTTTTTGGTTTATTGCTTTCTGAATGTCATGATTTTTGTGATCAAATTCTATTTTGTTGTCACGGTGTGTCTCCCCCACACTTGTTTTCCTATATACCTTTATGCACAACATGTGGAGACAAAACACATATCCAAAAGAAATAGAGAGCAGATAATAATAATAAGAGTCCATTAATATCATAAGGCACTATATTACACAAACCGACCTAAACACAAACTTCAACCACTCTAACAATCTGAGCTAAGTGAGTGAACCTAAACATACTATCTTTAAACACTTGACCTAACCACTCATGCCTTATTATCAACTACCTAATTCTCACTTCATTATCTTAGCAACAAAATGATTCAAAGCATTTAAATTGTGTTGTAGACTCTTGCGATAAACATGTTCTTCATCGATCGTTTGTTCTAAAGTATAGATAACATAGCTTAGATCTTCAATCTTCTTCTCCAAGAGTGCAATAGTCATCCGTGGATGCTTCTCATCATTTTCTAGGAGAGTTGATGGTGCCTTCCTTTTCTTCTCCTTCAGGGACAACAACCTTAATCTGATCTGGCATAGCGCGAACTCCAGTTTATGCTCAAGTGGGGCATGACCGACTTTGTATTTTGCACATGTGACATCTCCAAATTTGTTGGTCTTAACTCCGGTCAGCACCTCGTGTCCCTTTAGAGGAAGGAGGTTGATCTCCTTCATCACCTTGATCAGCTTCTGGACATCTAGACTGAGGCTCTTTTTGGCATGGCTTGACTTCAAGAAGTGGGCATGACGGCAGGTAGAGCGATCACCGAACGATGGATAGCTTGGGCGAAGTAAGATTGGCTAGAGCGAATGGGGGTGATCTCTGACTAGAATGACACTAAGCGCAAGTGCATCGGGCTTCTTGTTTAGATCCAAACCGTAGGGGACGATCTCTTTGTTGGCCATGGGAACTAGAGAGGAGAGCTTTGCTGCTGTTGGAAAGAGGAGGTTTTGATGGGATGGCTATGGAGGCAGGCAGAGGCTCGCTTATATAGGGGGGAACAACTTGTAGTAGGGGTCAAGATATATCCATAAGAGGTCTCGTAATGAGGAAAAACCGAATGCATCGAAAAGAGGAAGGATCTAGAAGACACGAGAGAATTGATCGAGCACGAGGCGGCTGACAAGTGGGCCGACCGGCCTATAGGTGGGGCTGGCCGACCCCACACATCATCTTCAAGCACGAGCTTTTCTTGCGGTGGTTTCTAATCCCTATGTAATCCCGAAAAGTATATTTTTGCGTTATGAAATGTAAAGAGGATGGTAGAGGTGTAAATCTATGGTAAAATCAGAAAATCTACCTCATCCAAATCTTCAGGTGGATTTTTCAGGTTCTAGAAAGATCTTGAGACGGTGACCATTTACTGTTGAATAACGTACCTTTGTCATTTTGAAGTGTTACCACTCCATGCAACGAAGTGCTTATAACCTTGAATGGTTCTTCCCATTTGCTCCGAAGTTTTCCGTGCCCGAATAATTTAACCCTGGAATTGAAAAGAAATAACTTATCTCTAGGGGCAAACTCCTTCTTCTTGATCCTCTTATCATACCATCTCTTTCATTCTCTCCTTGTATATCTTGGCGTTATGATATGCTTTTTCACTGCCATTCATCAAGCTCAGAGAGTTGCATCTTCCTCTTTGTTCCTATGGCTTCAAAGTCCATGTTCCATCGCTTGATGGCCCAATGAGCCTTGAATTCTAGCTCAATAGGTAGATGACAAGTCTTTCAATAGACGAGTTGGTTTGGTGACATCCCAAGTGGTGTTTTATAGGTCGTTCTATAAGCCCATAGTGCAGTCAGGTAGTCTATCCTTCCTTGTAGTCCCCATCTTGTTGACCATCTTTTGCAGAATGTTCTTGATTTATTTATTTGATGTTTCTGCTTGGCCACTTGTCTGAGGGTGATATGGAGTAGCGACCTTGTGATGGATCCCATGTTTTTACAAGTAGTTGTGAAAATTCTTGTTAGTAAGTGAGTGCCTCCATCACTAATCACCATTCTCAGAACTCCGAATCTTGGAAATATTGTCTCTTCAAACATCTTCTTGGAGTTCTTTGCATCAGTAGCTCTGCATGGCGTGGCTTCAACCCACTTGGAGACACAGTCAACTGCTAGTAAGATGTATTCATAGTTCTTTGACTTTGGAAAAGGTCCCATGTAGTCGATTCCCCAGACATCGAAGAGCTCAGTCTAGAGGTTCTTGGTGAGTGGCATGGTATCTCTTGAATTGATATTCCTATGCCTCTGAACACACTCCACACCTCTTGATGAAGTCTTTTGTGTCTTCATACATGGTTGGCCAGAAGAATCCACTTTGCCAAATCTTTAAATGAGTGTGGAATGCACCATAATGTCCTCCATATGGTGATGAGTGGTATCGCTCGATGATCTTGATGCCTTCCTCTACTGGTACACACCTTCTGAGTAGGCCAGTCAAAGCAGACTCTGAAGAGGTACAGTTCATTCCATACGTGGAGACAACTTTTGTAGATGAGCTTCCTTTTGTTCTCCCCTTGTGGTACATAACCTGCAACCATAAAGTTGACAATATTTGCGTCCCAGGGGTTGGCTTTTGTGACTTCGAAGAGCATGTCATCCCATAGTGAATCATTGATGAGCAGTTCCTATGAATTCTCAAACTGCATTCTAGACAAATGATCAGCAACAAAATTTTCTACTCCCTTTTTATCTTTTATTTCTAAGTCAAATTCTTAGAGTAACAAAATCCTATCTCATAAGTCTAGGTTTAGCATCTTTCTTAGTGAGCAAGTACTTTAAAGCAGCATGATTAGTATAAATAATCACCTTAGCTCCTACTAAGTAAGATCTAAACTTATCAATACCAAAAACAATAGCTAGGAGCTCTTTTTTCAGTTGTTGTATAATTAAGTTGAGGTCCTATCAGAGTTTTGCTAGCCTAAGCAATTGCATGATGCTTCTTATCTTTTGCGTCCCAAAACTACCCCCACTATAACACCCTAGGTGTTAGGCTCGCATAATTGCACTTGCATTGCATAAGCATAAGCATCAAGCATTTCTATATGAGCTTTCACATATGAAACATGCAATTGAAACATGTGAAACATGACTTGTTATTTTATGTGTTTCCCTGTGTGTATGCTTATGATCAAGTGTGATTGAGTGCAAGTGGTTGATGTTGGTCACTAAAATACCTTAGCTACACTTAGGATACTTCATGGAACAATGTTCATGTGGATCACTTTACCTAATTAAGCTCCTAAGTGAGGACATGCTTAGTTTGACCTAAGATTTACATGTAAGCAATGCATGAAATGATTCTATAACCCTAGGAGTACTTCAAACATGTTTAGAATGTCACTAGGATCTACTTTGGTATTCATGACTAAAGCTAGTTTGGTCTCTAAGTCATACCTATAGTGTAAAGTACGAATTTCATGTGGTATGTTTGACTAGAGTTGAATTGCATTTTAGAAACTTTGCATGGATGTGCACCCTAAAACAAAGTTGTAGTACTTGAGGAGTGTAACAACTTTTATTTTTGGGTCATAGGCTAGTTCAGCTCCTAACATGCTTGAAATTGGATCACAAAAATCATTGAAATGCTGTTTTTTCAAACTTAGAAAATTTTCTAAGTCATAACTGAGTTTATAGTTTGATGTAGCCGACATTGGGTTGATGTAACTCTTAATCCTTTGAGAATTAGCTGATACTTTCTAAAGAAAAATTGTAGCTCTATCATAGATCTACAACTTTGATTTAAAGGGATTTTGCTAACTCACCACCGATTAGGATTTAGGAGGCGGAGAAATACCTTTGTTAGTCAACGTTGCTGGCTCTGATGACCGTCGCGTCCACGCCGTCGTGGCCGACCGCCGTCAGGCCAGGCACTCCAAGTGGAAGTTGGATGCTAGCATTGCCCCCACTCATTAGGCCATCATGGACATGATGATGCCACTGCACTTGCTGCCTCGTCTACTACCTTCGTCCTGCGTCCATTTGCTTCGTCCGCGTCACTCAAAGCCGAGCACTGCGCCACTACCATCGCCGCCGAGAGCTCGCCACCGCATAGCTCCTCCTGTCGGCCAGCCATTGTGCAATTGCTCATTCTTGTAGATGTGCCGTGCTTTCGCTCTACTTCCTAGACCCATTCACAGTCCCATTCGAGCCAAGGTGAGGGCCTATTGGCCATTCTTGTCGCCGCCGCCGTGACTGGCACCCTCGCCGAACCGCTGAACTCGCCATGGCCCAAGCTCACAACCGTTCCTTCAGTGCTTCCTTTCCTTCGCATTGTCTTCCCCATGTCTCAGTAGATGCTTTTACCCTACCTCGCCCAACTATTACCCCTCTAGCATTGCCGGTGTGTGAGCCTCACCGGAGTGAGCTACGCCAGCCGCACGGGCATGCCCGTGACTAGGCTTCCTAAGCTCACTAACTAACCCTATAGTAGCATGAATAGCTTTGTCTAAGCACCATGATGCTATAGCACCTCTCGTCGGGACCTGCCATGCAGCGGCGCCAATGCCGCCATGGCCGGTGACGAGCCAGCTCCGGTGTGCCCACGCCCTAACCACCTACCTCTATCGACGCTGGGAGAGAGAGGGGATCATCCCGGTGGGGTCGGTTTCAGCCGAAGAGTTCGCCGTCGGTGAGCTAGCACCGGTTGGACCGCCGTCCCCTATCTCTGTGCATCTATAATGTGGGGTCCGTTGACAGCTGGGTCCCGCATGTCAGTGTCTGTAGTTCTAGGTTTTGTTATTTCTTTTCCTGAATTTTTGTGCTAACTTTGGAAAATGATATCTAGGGATAGGAGTGTCCTATTTGAGTGAACCAAATTTTGTTGGGTTCCTCATGAAGTGTAGTATTTGATAAAAATATGAAATGCACTATTTCTTGTATTTTTCTAGGTGAATAAAATAGAGTTTGATAAATGCTTTTAAATGGTTTCAATCTTGTAAAATCTATAACTTGAGCTAGGAAAGTGCTAAAAATGTGATTCCAATTTTGTTATTCTTGTATTGTCATGTACTACCTGGGAAAAATATTGTTTGCACTGTGATCTTGCTGGAAATAGGAGTTTGCTATTTATCTTAAATAAATGCTAGATTCTTGTGCTATTTTTCATGGTAAAAATATGCATCCATTGAGCAAGAAACTTTTTGTACAGTGTTCCTATGCTGTGATGAAGCTAAGAAAAATATGAATACTATTGTTTGACACCATTTAATAGGATTTTCTATTTATGCTATTTTAAGCCCTACTGGCTTGTCATTTTTATGTAGGATGTTATACTTGTTAAAATGATGTGAAATTTATATAGTAGCCTATTGGGGAGATGTATAAGCTACTGTAATTTTTGTGGAATTTTTTGTCCAATTTGGCTATATGTTTATTATTTCACCTAATTATATAAATAAATTAATAAAGGCATAAAAGGAATTTATTTAGAATTGGCCACTATGTTTTCTAGTGTTCATTTGATGTATGTTAACTATTGGTAACATTGGTAGTGCTCAAAGTACCAGTTCTTGTATGTAGTGAAATATTATGTTCACTATAATTCACTTATAGTGACTTTCTGGACATATTTTAGAGTTAAGCAAATTACATGGTGAAGATGATGTTTGCTATGAATCTTTTCTATAAAAAAGTTGTAGCTAACTCACTTATCTAGCTTGTGTTAAATTTTCATGGCATTTGGCCAAGCAGTTTGTGAGTTCTCTGAAATTTCTAGACTAGATTTGATAAATGTGACTATTTGACCCTTTTAACTTGGGAATCATGCTGGGATGATTAAATATTGACCGTAGACTAATTTCACAAGCTTTCCATATTGTCATGTTGCATGTCTTTTGGATTAGTACAACCCCAGTTATGAGTTAAACTAGCAGCTGCTGTTTGCAGCCTTGAATCTGTGAATGCAGTGAAGGACTTGATTGCTTTATATGAGTTGATGTGATGATTTAGAGGCTTAGGCTAATTAAGATAAATTGTTAGTTATAGGTGCTAGACCTCTTACTAAAGATGAACAACTTTATCTTAAGTTGTTAGAGCTTGGTGAGTGGGTAGTTCTTGCTTTCATAAAAAGATATGCATCTACTCAGTAAAATAAATGTTAATCTTGAATCATCATGTCATTGATGTGTCCGTCTATACATGGCTGTACATTTCATCATCACCTTCCATCTCTTTTGCATGCATGACTCTTATGCTATGCATATGCATGCAATAGGTGTTCCGAAGGGAGTCATGCTTCTGGAATTCGAGCAAGGACTTGATTGCTTTATATGAGTAGATGTGATGATTTAGAGGCTTAGGCTAATTAAGATAAATTGTTAGTTACAGGTGCTAGACCTCTTACTAAAGATGAACAACTTTATCTTAGGTTGTTAGAGCTTGGTGAGTGGGTAGTTCTTGCTTTCATGAAAAGATATGCATCTACTCAATAAAATAAATAGTTAATCTTGAATCATCATGTCATTGATGTGTCCATCTATACATGGCTGTACATTTCATCATCACCTTCCATCTCTTTTGCATGCATGACTCTTATGCTATGCATATGCATGCAATAGGTGTTCCGAAGGGAGTCATGCTTCTAGGAATTCGAGCAAGGACTTCCGGAGGAGCAGCAGGCCCTCAGAAGAAGGAGCCATCGAAGAAGAAGTCCTTGAGTGTCCCTAATCACCAACCTTCTTCTTTTCTGAAAGGCAAGCCTCGGAGCATTCTAAGTCTCCTATGTTTTGAAAATGTTACTTTGAGTATCTTATATGTTTGATGCATTAAGTGATAGGCATTGGATGCAAACACTTGTTGCATATCTATCTATTCCTTGTCTAGTAAACGTACCCTGAATCCTATTTAGGTCCAGGAGCGAATCAAAGCTTAGCCATGCTTAGGCTGGTAAAGTCAGGTGATTTCCTGTCACCTGCAAGATAGGATGATGTCTGGTCATGGTTGGCTATATTTGCTATCGTGGAAATAACCATGTGTTAATAATGAATGGAGACCGGGTGGGATGTCGATAGTGAAACAACAAGGCAAGGAGGTCTTGGGTGTGGATCTATCCCCATCTATGTTGGTTAAGGACTGATTCACTATACGTCCTCATGTCATGTTGAATGCATGCCTATCACTTAGTTGGTCGGATAACTCATTCCGACTGCGAAGCCGAGTAGCTCAACTCAGGCCGGAAGCCGAGAAGTAAAAGTGTGTACTCTGGTGGTAGTAAGGATCTGTGGGGAGCCATTGGTGTAAGTCCAAAAGGAGAGATTGACCTCCTGGCAGAGTGGATTCCCTGAGAGTGAGGCGCTGCGTGGACCCACAAATTTGTTCCTGAGTTGTACCAAAGGTGACCTGAGGCAACCACTGATCAGGTTGATTGGATTTGTGTTAGGAATAATTCCCTAGTTGGGTAAGAATCGATTCGAATCGTCGTCTCTCTCGGATAGTGAGAACTTGACTGAGCAGCGGCAACGTAGAGACACTTAATTGAACTTGATGGTTAAAATGATGATGATGATGTTACAACATTATACTGGATATGGTTACTAATGTTTGGAGTTTAATCAATTGCTTGCTCTAGTATAGGTGCTAATCTAGATGATAGGTTAATATTGATAACTTGCTGCTTTACTAATAATTTAAATTATGCTCTTGTATCATTAAAGCTTTTATGCAAAATGGTTGTCAAGCGAGATCCACTGATAAAGCCTTGCATACTCCTTGGTGTTATTTATTTTTGATTTACGATAGGTAAGTCTAGTTGAGTACATTCTCGTACTCAGGGTTTATTCCCTCTTGTTGCAGATGACGTGCTTTATAATGTCTACTAGCAAGTATTGTCTCCACCCTACAGGGGATGAAGACTAGATCATGGGCATGATCTTCTATGTTATCTTATCATGATGCTTTTGCTGGATATGACTATGGAACTGGCTTGTATTTGAACTAAGTGTGTGATGATCTCAAACTATTTTGCTTCCGCTATTTGTGAACTGGTGTTGTAATAACTATGTGAAGTCCGATGTTTGAGGTACTTGTGAACTACTTGTGAAATGGATGTAACATGAGGCTTGTTATGTTGAATCACTATGATCTTGGTTGTATGCATGTTGGTTTGAAAATCCTTCATGGTTTTAGTTGACTACCGGGTTTATATGGGTTTAAGTATGATGGTTTGATCACTCCGGTGATTGCTTTTGTACTTGTGCTCTTATAAATTGGTCGGTTCTATTACAGCTGGCATTAAAGCAAGGTTCAACATTAAACATGTCATATGTGTATTTAAAACAAATGTTTTTGTTTGCAAAAATCAATTTTGACAACTTATAGCCACTTATATATAGGTGTGTTCAAATCTGAAATTTTACCTAAGTGTGCCAGTGGTCATATCCTCTATGCCCAAATAAGGACTCTTAGGTGGCTTATTTAAGTACTAACTTTGGGGGGGGGGGTAATTGCTTGCATTTTTATTTCATCGTCCATATGCCGTGCTATTGTATGGATGACATCCACTTGGGTGGTAATGTATGGATCGATTGCCTCTACATCTAGGTAAGTGTGAGTTGTGAGAGCATGACCATCCAAATGTCAGTCTAGGGGAGAGTTAGTTGTGGTTACTGGACTATTTGCATGTTACACACATGTATCTAGGAAGGTACTTAATTATGGGTATATCTATTGGGTAGCTTTGGATACCAAAATATGTACATATGGGATGTATATATGGAGAGTATCTTAGTTTACTGCTTTCATTGTATGATTATTTATCTCTTGTGGGGATGGGCTACAATGAATTTGTCTATAGGTACACTAACAACGCAATGTGTAGCTCGACTAGATACGTATATGACAGAACATACTGTATGTCACTATGTATGTCGCTAGAATTTTAATTTTTTTCCTAAGATTCATGAGGATGTACGGAATGCGCATGCATCATGTTCACTCATGTAATTATATTTTTGCATCACTCCCTCCCTTATTATTAATTATCTTGTTATATATTTCTTATCCTGTAAGATAATCCTCTCACACCCAAATTGCAATGTTACTATAGATGGCTGCACTAGCACTACCACCTAGGAGCAGCACATTCCTGCACATGTTTGGCACACCAACCCTATTGTGGAGGGTGCTACATTCAGTGCGATACGCTGGACCGCCTTGTTATACTTGGAAGCAAGTAGAGGCTAAAGGAAGGCCATTGTGGTATGACATTGAGGTGGTTGTGCTGCCTCACACAAATAGACCCTAGTGGCTTTGTTGGAGCATCAAAGCTGATGGACAAACCCCTTGGGAAGGTGCCCAAGTGGCAGCCTTGGAAGTGCTAGTTGACATTTGTCAAGAGTTTGGTGATGAGTTGATCAATGGACCAGCCGAGTCCATTCCTCGAGTAGCCCCATTAGAGGCAGTTTGGCTGAATTTTAAGGATGATCCCTTGGTAATGACTGAGGCAAAATGGGCATAGAGCTCTGGACCAGCCATGAGTGCCATGATGGCTGTTCTGAAGATGTTCTATGATTGTTAGAGCACTTATGTTAGTGTCTTGACAACCCTTCAGTAGGCATAGAATGAATGGCACAAGTGGAAGAAACGTGTGTGCAAGTATGGTAATGAGCTTAGGACAGTCCAAAATGTGATAGGTGGTTTTATGGATGCTTCAGAAACTCATAGGCAACAGTTTGTGAGCGCTGTTAGGGAAAGAGATGCTAACCATGATCAGATCATGCAGTTGACTCATGAGCGAGATGACGCAATCCATCTAGCACAAACTATGAACAATGCTAGGGTCATGGTAGAAATTTGGGTTGAAGTCAGAGAGAATAAACTCCTCTGCTAGATTGAAGAACGATAGATTGATGTTCTCCGTCTTAATAATTAGATCAATCTGATTCCTCACCCTATTCTAGTGCACCCCATGGTGGGAGGACCACATGTGATCTTCGCTGATGATGATGGCATGGAAATAGATGCCAATGTCGTTGCAGTGCCTAAAGCTATAGAAGAAGAAGAAGAGGAGGAGGAACTAGATCCTATTGAGGATAAAGATGATGAAGGAGTGATCAATGCTGACACCGATGAAGAGGCATAGTTTAGCTATAGCACTAAGCTAGATGCACTAGTTCGTTATCTTTTGCTTTCTTCTGGAAGGACATATAACTTAAATTCAGTTAGTGAATTTGATGTAATCTCTGAGACTTGCATGTTGGCTCCATGTGGATGTGAGCATTAATAAAAGTCCAGCTTTGATGTTGGCACAAATTTGGTATGTAAGCATATGCATCGCAAGAATGTGCGGAGTAAAATATTGGCAATGTTATGAGGATGAATTATTGTGCCTCTGTTTATTGTATGAAATTATTCTCTCCAATAAGTTTAGTTTGGCATAATTCTACAATTCATCTATAATGTTTTTGACATCGCCATCATTACTCACTATTGCACTTCTGCAGATGTCACACAATCTACACTCGGGCATAGTTGGGGTAGTGGTGATGATGATCTTCCACCACCACCACCACCCACGCCATCTGATCTGTTGTCCATGCTTGTTGAAGGTCAGCATGCTTTGGGGGATGCCATGCGTACCCTAGCACAACATCAAGCATAGGGTCACAATCAACGTCAGAAAACTGAGCCGAATCAATATAGTGATTTTAAAGAGTTCCAAGACACCAAGCCACCAATCTTCAAAGAAGCTAAAGAGCCGCTCTAGGTAGAAGAGTGGCTAAACACGCTTGAGCACAAGTTTCGTTTGCTCAGGTTGATGGAACAGATGAAGACGGAGTATCCTTCGCATCAGCTGCAAGGACTAGCAGGTATATGGTGGCATCATTATAGGTCCACCTTACTTGAGAATGCTCAGATCACTTGGAATTAGTTGTAGGAGGCTTTCAAGGGTTATTATATTCCGCCCGACTTGATGGCCATGAAACACAATGAGTTCATGAAGCTAGTACAAGGCACCAAGACTCTTACTAAATATCTTCATGCATTCAATCAACTGGCAAGGTATACCCTAGAGTTTGTTGATTCAGAAACAAAGAGAATCGCTAGCTTCAAGAGAGGGCTTAGTCCCACACTGATGAAGTCCATGGGGAACAACAAGAGTGCTACCTTCAATGAGTTCGTAAGTGATGCTCTTACTCAAAGAACAATAATAATGTCTATGCAGCTTCCAAGAATTGCAAGAGGGCTTTTCAGGCAAGTGCATCCTAGGCTAAAGCTCTAGTGGCTAAAACTCAGTTTTGTCCACCGGCTGTAGCCACCAGGTATTGTCCACCTCAAAAGAAGAATTAGGCCAAGACTAGGTTCAAGAAGGCATTTACTGTTCCTCTTCCAAAAGGCGCCATAGGACCAGGGAATTCTTTTGTTCCGCTAGCTAACAGGCCCTACTAGAGTTATGGCAGGACAGGTTATTGGTCCAAGAGTTGTCCTTATCCTCAGAAGAATAATCAAAAGTAGGGGAATTTTGGTGCTAGTCAAGGTCATGTTAACTACACCAACATGACAGAGATACCCTTAGGAGAGGTGGTCACTGCGGGTAAGTTTCTTGTGAATCAACATCCTGTTGTTGTACTATTTGATTCTGGTGCTTCGCATTCATTCATGAGTCTAGCTTTTGCATCAAAGTACAATCAGAGGTAATTACACTATCCATGGGTAGTTATTGCATTAGTGCAGCTGGAAGTAATATTTCTACCAATTAGATAGTGCATGATGTGAGTATCGAAATAGAGGGACAAGTGTATATGTCTAATTTGGTAGTTTTGCTAGGATTAGGTATAGATGTAATCTTGGGGATGAAGTGGATGAGCGGTCATGGAGTGCTCATTGATACTTCCACTAGGGTCGTCATGTTGAGGGATCCTATTGGCAATGAGGCTTTCCTAGTGCCACTTCCTAGAGATCTAAACCTCCACAACACTGCCAATGCTATTCAAACCTCGAGAATTGAGGATGTTCCGGTAGTTTGTGATTTTCCAGATGTATTTTCTGATGATTTACCTAGTTTATCGCCAGATCGAGATATCGAATTCAAGATTGAGTTAGTGCTGGGTACTACACCTATTTCTAGAAGGCCTTATAGGATGCCACCCAATGAATTAGCAGAGCTTAAGCTTTAGTTACAAGATCTATTAGAAAAGGGTCTTATCTGACCTAGTGCTTCTCCTTAGAGTTGTCCTGCTATATTTGTGAAGAAGGACAAGTCATTGCGCATGTGTGTGGATTATCGTCCACTCAATGTTGTGACAATCAAGAACAAGTACCCATTGCCCTGCATTGATATTTTGTTTGATCAGTTATCTAAGGCAAAAGGTATTCTCCAAAATTGATTTGAGATCTGGTTATCATCAGATAAAAATTAGACCGGAGGATGTACCTAAGACCGCTTTTTCCACTAGATATGGGTTGTATGAGTATCTTGTTATGTCTTTTGGTTTGACCAATGCTCCTGCATACTTCGTATATCTAATGAATTCAGTATTCATGGAGGAACTAGACAAATTTGTGGTTGTCTTCATTGATGACATCTTGATCTTTTCCGTGAATGTCAAAGAACATGTCGAGCATCTAAGAATTGTTTTATCTAGACTACGAGAACATAAGCTTTACACCAAGTTTAGTAAATGTGAGTTTTGGCTAAAGAAAGTACCTTTCTTGGGTCATGTATTGTCTAATGAAGGGATTTTGGTTGATCTGACTTAGGTGCAAAAAGTATTGGATTGGAAGGCACCAACTTCAGTGCATGAGGTTAGGAGTTTCCTTAGTTTGGTTGGCTATTATCGTCGCTTTATCCTAGATTTCTCTAAGATAGCCAATCCCATGACCAGGTTGCTTCAAAAAGACATGAAGTTTGTTTGGACTCTGGAGTGTGAAACTGCTTTTTGCACTTTGCAGACTTTATTGACTTCAACTCCTATTTTGGCACAACCTGATATCAAGAAGCCTTTTGATATGTTTTGTGATGCATCAAGTATAGGTTTAGGATGTGTTCTTATGCAGGCATGTCCGGTTATTGCTTATGCCTCGCATCAGTTGAGAAAGCATGAAGCCAATTATCCAACTCATGATCTAGAGTTAGCTGTTGTTGTTCATGCTTTGAAGATTTTGAGGCATTACCTGCTCAATAACGTGTGTCATATCTATACCGATCATAAAAGTCTCAAGTATATTTTCACTCAACCGGAATTGAACATGAGACAGAGAAGATGGCTAGAGTTGATCAAAGATTATAACTTAGAAGTCCATTATCATCCGGGCAAAGCAAATGTAGTTGTCGACTCTATGAGTAGAAAATCTCATTGCAATTCTCTCTTGGAAGAAGATTATCATTTGGCACATCTGTTACATCCTGCTGTGTTGCACAGTATTACTCTTAGTTGCTCTCTTGAAAGTAAAATCATCGAGCTTCAGAAATCTAATGTGGGCATGTTCCACATAAAAAGGAAGATGAAGGAACAAGAAATAAAACACTTCTGAGTAGATGTGAAGGGTGTCCTATGGTTTAAGGATAGACTTATAGTGCCAAAGGACAAAGAGCTTAGAAACCAAATCTTAGATGAAGCTCACTCATCCAAGTTATCTATTCACCCAAGAAGTAGAAAAATGTATCAAGACTTGAAACCTTGCTTTTGGTGGACCAAGATGAAGAAAGAAATCATAGCTTATGTTGCAAGGTGTGACAATTGTTGTAGAGTCAAAGCAATTCACTTGAAGCTTGTCGGACTTCTTCAACCATTGTCTATTCTAGGGTGGAAATGGGAAGAGATTAGTATGGATTTCATTGTTGGACTTCCCCCTACCCAAAAGAATTTTAATTCTATATGGGTAATAGTGAATCGTTTAACCACGACTACTCATTTCATACCAGTTAGAACTGACTATCGACCAAGTGACTATGATGAGTTATATTTTAATCAAATAGTATGTCTCCATGGTGTTCCTAGAACCATTGTATCTGACAAAGGCCTTAGTTCACCGCTCATTTTTGGGAACATTTGCATAAGATGTTAGGCACCAACTTAGTTAGAAGTTCTGCTTATCATCCATAGACCTCTGGACAGACGGAGCGGGTGCATCAAATATTGGAAGACATGTTAAGAGCTTGTGTCATATCTTCTGAAGGTTCATGGGAGAAGTGGTTACCCTTGGCTGAATTTTCCTATAATAATAGCTATCAAGAAAGTATCAAGATAGCTCCGTTCAAAGCGTTGTATGGCCACAAGTGTAGAACTCCTTTGAACTAGGTTGAATCTGGAGAAAGGAGATACTACGACATTGATTTTATCGAAGAGGCTAAACAACAAGTCCGTACTATCCAAAAGCATGTGGAAGCTGCTTAAGCTAGGCAGAAAAGCTATGCGGATAAAAGAAGGAAGCCCATTGAGTTTGAAGTTGGTGATTACATTTATCTAAAAGTATCACCGATGAAAGGTGTGCAATGGTTTGGAGTAAAGAGGAAGCTTGCACCTAGATATGTAGGTCCATATCTGATCATAGAGAAGAGTGGGAAAGTAGCCTACAAGATAGAGTTACCTTATGAGATGAGAGCTATCTTCAATATTTTTCATGTCTCTCAATTGAAGAAATGTCTCCATGTTCTCGAAGAAAGAGTTTCACTTAGAAATATCAAGTTGAAATCAGATCTATCCCATGAAGAAAGGCTAGTGCATGTTATTGATACTAAAGAGAGAGTAACCCAGAGTCGGGTGGTTAAGTTTTACAAGGTCATGTGGAATAATCAGGGTACTGAGAGCGATACAACGTGGGAATAGGAAGATTATTTGAAGGATGTATACCCTACCTTTTATTCAAAATGGTATGCTTTTCAAATCTTTGGGCAAGATTTTTATAAGGGGAGGGCTATAACACCCTATGTGTTAGGATTGCATAATTGCACTTGCATTGCATGAGCATAAGCATCAAGCATTCCTATATGAGCTTTCACATAGGAAACATGCAATTGAAACATGTGAAACTTGACTTGTTATTTTATGTTTTGCCTATGTGTATGCTTATGATCATGTGTGATTGAGTGCAAGTGGTTGATGTTGGTCAGTAAAATACCTTAGCTACACTTAGGATACTTAATGGAATAATGTTCATGTGGATCACTTTACCTAATTAAGCTCCTAAGTGAGGACATGCTTAGTTTGACCTAGGATTTACATGTAAGCAATGTATGAAATGATTGTGGAACCTTAGGAGTACTTCAAACATGTTTAGAATGTCACTAGAAACTACTTTGGTATTCATGACTAAAGCTACTTTGGTCTCTGAGTCATACCTATAGTGTAAAGTACCAATTTCATGTGGTATGTTTGACTATAGTTGAATTGCATTTTAACAACTTTGCATGGATGTGCACCCTAAAACAAAGTTGTAGTACTTGAGGAGTGTAACAACTTTTATTTTTGGGTCATAGGCTAGTTCAGCTCCTAACATGCTTGAAATTGGATCAGAAAATCATTGAAATGTTGTTTTTCAAACTTAGAAAATTTTCTAAGTCATAACTGAGTTTACCGTTTGATGTAGCGGACTTTGGGTTGATGTAACTCTTAATCCTTTGTGAATTAGCTGATACTTTCTAAACAAAAATTGTAGCTCTATCATACATTTACAACTTTGATTTAAGGGGATTTTGCTAACTCGCCACCGATTAGGATTTAGGAGGGGGAGAAATACCTCTGTCAGTCGACGTTGCTGGCTATGATGACCGTCGCGTCCACACTGTCATGGCCGACCGCCATCAGGCTGAGCACGCCAAGTGAAAGCAGGATGCCAATGTTGCCCCCACTCATCAGGCCATCATGAACATAATGACGCCATGCACCTGCTGCCTCGTCTACTGCCTTCGCCCGTGTCCATTCGCTTCATCCACATCACTCAAAGCCGAGCACTATGCCACTGCGATCGCCACCGAGAGCTCACCGCCACGTAGCTCCTCCGCTGGCTAGCCATTACACAATTGCTCATGCCCATAGATGCACTGTTCTTCACTCTACTTCCTAGACCCATTCATAGTCCCATTCGAGCCAAGGTGAGGGCCTATTGGCCACTCCCGTCGCCGCCGCCATGACTAGCACCCTCACCGGACCGCGAGCTCGCCTTGGCCCGAGCTCACCACCATTCCTTCATGCTTCCTTTCCTTTGCATTGTCTTCCCCATCGGCGACCTAGCACTGGTCGACCGCCGTCCCCTGTCTCTGTGCAACTATCATGTGGGGTCAGTTGACAGCTGGGTCCCGCATGTCAGTGTTTTTAGTTCTAGGTTTTGTTATTTCTTTTCCTAATTTTTGTGCTAACTTTGGAAAATGATATCTAGGGCTAGGAGTGTCCTATTTGAGTGAACCAAATTTTGTTGGGTTCCTCATGAAGTGTAGTATTTGATAAAAATATGAAATACACTATTTCTTGTATTTTTCTAGGTGAATAAAATAGAGTTTGATAAATGCTTTTAAATGGTTTCAATCTTGTAAAATCTATAACTTGAGCTAGGAAAGTGCTAAAAATGTGATTCCAATTTTATTAGTCTTGTATTGTCATGTACTACCTATGAAAAATATTGTTTGCACTATGATCTTGCTAGAAATAGGAGTTTGATATTTATCTTAAATAAATGCTAGATTCTTGTGCTATTTTTCATGGTAAAAATATGCATCCATTGAGCATGAAACTTTTTGTACAGTGTTCTTTTGCTGTGATGAAGCTAAGAAAAATATCAATACTGTTGTTTGACACTTTTTAATAGGATTTCATACTTATGTTATTTTAAGCCCTGCTGGCTTGTCATTTTTGTGTAGGATGTTATACTTGTTAAAATGATGTGAAATTTATACAGTAGCCTATTGGGGACATGTATAAGCTACTGTAATTTTTGTGGAATTTTCTATACACTTTGGCTATGTGTTTATTATTTTACCTAATTATCTAAATAAATTAATAAAGGCATGAAAAGAATTTATATAGAATTGACCACTATGTTTTCTAGTGTTCATTTGATTTATGTTAACTATTGGTAATATTGGTAGTGCTCAAAGTACCATTCTTGTATGTAGTGAAATAATATTTTCACTATAATTCACTTATAGTTACTTTCTGGACAGATTTTAGAGTTAAGCAAATTACATGGTGAAGATAATGTTTTCTATGAATCTTGTCTATAACAAAGTTGTAGCTAACTCACTTAACTAGCTTATGTTAAAGTTTCATGGCATTTGGCCAAGCAGTTTGTGAGTTATGACTATTCAAAGTTGGTTCAGAAATTGTAGTTGTCTGGAATTTCTGGACCAGATTTGATAAATGTGACTATTTGACCCTTTTAACTTGGGAATCATGCTGGGATGATTAAATATGAATTGTAGACAATTTCATAAGATTTCCATGTTGTTGTGTTGCATGTCGTTTGGATTAGTGCAACTCTAGTTATGAGTTAAACTAGCAGCTATTGTTTGCAGCGTTGAATCTGTGAATGCAGTGAAGGACTTGATTGCTTTATATGAGTTGATGTGATGATTTAGAGGCTTAGGCTAATTAAGATAAATTGTTAGTTGTAGGTGCTAGACCTCTTACTAAAGATGAACAACTTTATCTTAAGTTGTTAGAGCTTGGTGAGTGGGTAGTTCTTGCTTTCATGAAAAGATATGCATCTACTCAGTAAAATAAATGTTAATCTTGAATCATCATATCATTCATGTGTCTACCTATACATGGCTGTACATTTCATCATCACCTTCTATCTCTTTTGCATGCATGACTCTTATGCTATGCATATGCATGCAATAGGTGTTCT
This sequence comes from Miscanthus floridulus, assembly GCF_019320115.1. Lineage (NCBI taxonomy): Eukaryota > Viridiplantae > Streptophyta > Magnoliopsida > Poales > Poaceae > Miscanthus > Miscanthus floridulus. The sequence continues at coordinate 62,944,354 of NC_089583.1, read as the reverse complement.
AGAGAGAGTCACGCTTCTGGAATTCGAGCAAGGACTTCCGGGGGAGCAGCAGCAAGCTCAGGAGCAGAAGGTGCAGACCCCAGAAGAAGGAGCCAACGAAGAAGAAGTCCTTGAGTGTCCCAATCACCAACCTTCTTCTTTTCTGAAAGGCAAGCCTCAGAGCATTCTAAGTCTCCTATATTTGGAAAATGTTACTTTGAGTATCTTATATGTATGATGCATTAAGTGATAAGAATTGGATGCAAATACTTGTTGCATATCTATCTATTTCTTGTCCTATAAACGTACCCTGTATCCTATTTAGGTCTAGGAGTGAATCAAAGCTTAGCCATGCTTAGACTGGTAAAGTCAGGTGACTTCTTGTCACCTGCAAGATAGGATGATGTCTGGTTATGGTTGGCTATATTTGCTATCGTGGAAATAACCATGTGTTAATAATGAATGGAAACCAGGTGGGATATCGATAGTGAAACAAGGCAAGGAGGTCTTGGGTGTGGATCTATCCCCGTCTGTGTCGGTTAAGGACCGATTCACTATACGTCCTCATGTCATATTGAACACATGCCTATCACTTAGTTAGCCAGTGTCAAGTTCATAAACCTGGGGTCCCTCACGGACTGGCTTCCCAATAGAGGCCCGGCCCAGCAGGCAACGTTGCAAACAACACACAACTCATGGGATGGCCCAAGTACCTAAATGACTTGCGCATTCAGAGCTGACTGGGACTAACCAATCGGGGATGCCCGCTCGGTAAGGGCTAGAGAATAGACGGAGAAATTAAGGCAGGGTGCACAAAGTCAAACCACAATATCAAGGACCGTACCCTGCGACCTCCCTGGCATGGTAGAGCCCAAGCAGTGTTGTAGGCACTGACATTTTCCCCTATAGTGTTGTGGGCGCCATTAACTCCCATACGGTAAGCCCCCACATGCCTCTAGGCATCGACAGTGTTGTGGACGCTGGCATTTACCGTACTAGGTGAACATGGTAAAATCCCTTGCATACCTCCAGGTATCAACAGTGTGGTAGGCGTCGATGTCTGCCATACTCAAAGAAGACAACACAACCTCCTATGTGCATCTGACATCCAATAGTGTTGTGGGCGCCTACCATCATCTTGTACTCGCCGGCGTGGGAAGCAAGACTTAGCAGCTAATGTACTCCTTCCCTCTCACTTGTAAGGCCATCCCCTTCATCTATAAAGGAGGATGCGCTCTCTTCCAATAGATAGATTCATCAAATCGATCAAGTTCACTACTACACAACAGCAGAACCACCAGGTTCAAACCACGAGCACACGCTTGAACACTTAGCTCGTAGTGGGGCTCCCGTCACTCTCGGCCCTTTCGATCAGACCTCTTGTACCCCCCATCTTTCTCCTTCTCGTTTGTAACCCCACTGCAAACTTTGAGCACCTCGGCTCAGGAATAAAGTCACTGACCGACTCAAACTGGACATAGGGCATGTTGCCTGAACCAGTATAAACCCTGTGTCATTGAGTGCTAGGCCACCTCCGATCACAACGTACGGCAAAACTACAAATATTTACTTGTTGGTCACTTTCTGCACTGATAGCCGGATAACTCATTCTGACCATGAAGCTGAGTAGCTCAACTTAGGCTAGAAGTCAAGAAGTGAAAGTGCGCACTCTGGTGGTAGTAAGGATGAGCATGGAGCCATTAGTGTAAGTCCAAAAGGAGAGATTGACCTCCTAGCAGAGTAGATTCCCTAAGAGTGCGGCGCTGCGTGGACCCACGAATTTGTTCCTGAGTTGTACCAAAGGTGACCCGAGGCAACCACTGATTAGGTTGATTAGGTTTGTGTTAGGAATAATTCCCTAGCTGGGTAGGAATCGATTCGAATCACCGTCTCTCCTGGATAGTGAGAACTTGACTGAGCAACGGAAACGTAGAGACACTTAATTGAACTTGATGGTTAAAATGATGATGATGTTACAACATTATACCGAATATGGTTACTAATGTTTGGAGTTTAATCAATTGCTTGCTCTAGTATAGGTGCTAATCTAGATGACGGTTTAATATTGATAACTTGTTGCTTAACTAATAATTTAAATTATGCTCTTGTATCATTAAAGCTTTTATGCAAAATGGTTGTCAAGCGAGATCCACTGATAAAGCCTTACTCCTTAGTGTCATTTATTTTTGGTTTACAATGGGTAAGTCTAGCTGAGTACATTCTTATACTCAGGGTTTATTCCCTCTTGTTGCAGATGACGTGCTTTTATAACGGATACTGCAAGTATTGTCTCCACCCTACGGGGGATGAAGACTAGATCATGGGCATGATCTTCTATGTTATCTTATCATGATGCTTTTGCTGGATATGACTATGGAACTTGCTTGTATTTGAACTAAGTGTGTGTGATGGTCTCAAACTACTTTGCTTCCACTATTTGTGAACTAGTGTTGTAATAACTATGTGAACTCTGATGTATGAGGTACTTGTGAACTAATTGTGAAATGGATGTAACATGTGACTTGTTATGTTGAATCACTACGATCTTGGTTGTATGCAAGTTGGCTTGAAATCCTTCATGGTTTCAATTAACTATCGAGTTTATATGGGTTCAAGTATGATGGTTTGATCACTCTGGTGATTGCTTTCATACTTGTGCTGTTATAAATTGGTTAGTTCTGTTACACTCACATCATAATCACTAGCATCACACAAAATTTCAAAAGGTAGCGACCAATTAGGGGGTTGAATGATTGGTGTAGAGATGAGTGCTTTCTTAAGAATGTAAAAATATTTCAAGCATGCATCATCAAATTCAAAGGGAACATCCTTAGCCAAAAGATTTGTAAGTGATATAGCAAGATGTGAAAAATCTTTTATAAAGCAGCGGTAAAACCCAGCATGGCCAAGAAAATTGCGTATCCCTCTGATATTTATGGGAGGAGGTAAGTGTTCAATTACTTCAATTTTAGATCTATCTACCTCAATCCCTCGTTCGGATACCAAGTGTCGAAGCACTATACCTTCTCTAACCATAAAATGACATTTTTCCTAATTAAGGACTAAGTGCTTTTCTTCACATCTTTGCAAAACCTTGTCTAAATTTTCAAGGCAATCATCAAAAGTTTTTCCATAAATAGAAAAATCATCCATGAAAACTTCCATGATTTCTTCAATCATATCAGAAAATATAGACATCATGCATCTTTGAAAAGAAGCTGGAGCATTACATAATCCAAAAGACATTTTACGGTAAGCATAGGTTCCATATAAACATATAAAGGTGGTTTTGCTTTGGTCATCTAGATGGATCGGAATTTGGTGATAACCTAAATATCCATCAAGGAAATAGGAGTGATTCTCTAGTCGCTCCAACATTTCATCAATGAAGGCCAACAGAAAGTGATCTTTCTTTGTTGCCTTGTTAAGTTTTCGATAATCAATGCACATCCGCCCTCCAGTGATGATTATTTGGGGGATTAATTCATTCTTTTCATTTTTAACAATAGACATGCCTCCCTTTTTAGGCACAACTTGAACAGGGCTAACCCACTCACTATGCAAGAGTTTCAAGACTTCTTTCTTAACAACCTCTCTCATCGCATTGTTAAGCCTACATTGGGGCTCCCTAGAAGGTATAGAATCATGATCTATTGGGATGCGATGGGTGCAAAGAGCAGGGCTAATTCCCTTAAGGTCTTAGAGCAAGTAGCCAAAAGTAGAGCAATGCTTTTCTAAGAGAGTTATCAAGCATAGGGATTCTTCCTGAGAGATTTTATCACTTATGATCATAGGAGAATCCTGATCATTATTGAGAAAAGCATATCTAAGACCAGAAGGCAGGGGTTTAAGCTCAATGATGGGCTTGGGTGGTTCCAACAAATCATCTCAAGGTTTAGACTCTATAGGATTTTCCTCCTCTTCTTCAATGAAGAATTGGGCATCATCTTCAAGGTTGGGTTCGGTCAAGTTATCAAGAGATGCAACCTTAACCTCTTCCATTGGGTCTTTATTGGGAATTAGCTCACTCTCCACATTTAGAGAATGAGTAATGGGTATATAAAGCTTAAAGTTTTTCCTGAGTCTTATATTCAACTTCCCCATTTGTCCTTGAATAAGTCTTTCGATTGGTTGTCCTATTAACAGATCAAACTCCATAATATCAAAGATATAGAAGCTCAAATGAACTTTGGTTCCTTTTACCTAGATAGGGAGGACATACAAATTCCCAAACTTGGGAGAATGTGTCCTAAAAGACATTTCAACAACTTTGTTGTTGGGGTTAATGGCATGTGTTTCAATAAACCATGAGCAAAAGATGCAGATTATGATATTAACACCCATAAGTGGATTGTAAAGAGCATCGAAAGGAGCTTTATTAATTTGGCAACTGAATGGATATAGAAGGTGAATCTAAACAAATCACATCAGAGAAAGCTCTAATTCTTCTAACCATTCACTGCTTATAATAGATACTAGCTCTTTCATAGTCTTTTTAAGGAAAGCTTCCTTAGAAGGGTCTAAAGGTTCTTCATGCAACGATGATTTCCTAGACTTCTAGGGGCTCCTCATGGTATGGTAATTCGAGGTATTTCCATATTCATCAAAAAGTCCATCCTTGAATTCAAGCATAAAATCCAAAATCAGAGTTTCCTCCTTTTCTGGTGGTTCAGGATCTAGGACAGCTAAAGGTGGTCTTGGGTTTGGTAAGGATTCAGATTCAACTATCTAGGATTCCTCCTCTAGTGGCTTCTTTTCTACTTCTTCTAGGGGTGTTCTCTAAGATTTTAGTAAGAATGCTTCTCCCCAAATTGGCGGTGACATGCAAGAATGAACATCCTGAGGCCGTATTAAGACGCCTCGAGGTTTTTCTATCAAGACCCGTATAAAAGTGTTGAAGAAGAATGGGGTCTTGAATGGCAAGGTCAGGGCCAGTATTAATGAAAGCACTAAAGCGTTCCCAAGCCATGCCTAGAGATTCTTTTAGTTTTTGTTTAAAAGATATAACCTCAAAACAAAGACTAACTACTCTAGAGATGGGAAAGAATTGCAAGCAAAATCCAGATCACAAGGCTTCCCAATCCCCTTGTCTACTCCCTATGGTGAGATTGTACCAACGTTTATCTTTTCTCGTGAAAGAGAAAGGAAAAAGCTTCCATCATAAGGTTTTGTTTGACATGCTCGCAATGCGCAAGCATACATAGGTCTGCTCAAACTCATTTAGGTGGGAGTAGGGGTATTCATCATCTTCACCCGAAAAGGGTTGATCCTAAACCATGTTAATTAAACATGGGCATAGCTCATAGCCAGGTGTTAGGATAGGCTTTGAAGACTCTTGTGGCTATAGGCATGAGCTCGTGGGTTCACCATATTGGTGGATAGGGGTGGATTCTAGATCCATGGTAAAGAAAAGAAAAGATAAAAGAATAATGATACAAGGATAAGCTAGGTTTGAAGGTAACTTAGCAACCGTTTTCCCCAGCAACGGCACTAGAAATGCTTATTAGTATAAATTAATGCACACAGAATAATCCGCAAGCACATGGATATTATATCGATGTAGCACTTCACCAGGAGTACCTAGTTTTATATCAAACTTGAGGAAACATGTGTGAGAATAACCAAATCTAACTTAACCCAACTTCACAATCAAGGCTAGATAATAGGAGCGTAGAGGAGACTACTAAGGTCTTCTAGTTCTAACTTCGGTAAGCTGTCTTCTATTATTCAATTCTAGGGATATTACTAGAGAAAACATAGGCGAAGTATGTTTCCTATAGCAACAATGTCTTGCTAGGCCTACCAATGGGAGGTGGACTACAAAGGATTCAATGAGGCTATAAGAGTCACCCTCATGAGCTACCACTGATCTAGAAAATAGGGTACATCCATGAGTAAATGAGTCTAAGCACCATGCTTACACTATGAATACTACTTTAACCCAGGAGCTACAAGGATTTAAGTACTCAAAAGAGAGTCACAAACCTAAAGAACAATATGAACAAGATGCTTTCTTGAATTAGAAGTCAATTACCAGAGAAATCTTAGAAGCAAGCTCAAGAAGAACTTGATTCTGCCAGGGTACAAGCCATAGAGAGAGCACCAACAGGTCAGGACTCCTCCAAACTCTTCCTTCTCACTCTATCTCTCTATCTCTAATACAAAGCTAGATCCTAATTGAGGACTAATCTTCTTTTGATTGATAGGTCTGATTCTGGTGGAAATATGGATTAGGGTTTCTGGCTCTCAGCCTCTCAAGATCAAATGCCAATGCCCTAGAGGGGGGTGCAGGTAGGTATATATAGGCCAGAGCGTCAATCCTGAGCCCATGGATCAAACCGACTTAAATAAACAGTGGAGATGCAATCCTTAAGGTGGTAGAGAACTGACATAGCGATAGGGGGTTGACATGTGGGGCCCATAGGCTAACCCCCCCGGCCTCACATGTTAGGGGCATAGGCTCCGCTTTGGTGGAGAGCCTCCTAGAGTCTTCTAGCGTCTTCCCAAGCTATTTATGTGGTGGAATTCCGTAATTTCCTTTGACGAATAGGTCCTCCTTGGTGGTTTTCTGATTAAATCCTGTTGGAAACATAGATTCACCAAAACTCATGAAAATTTTTAGTTTAAACCGCTAAGTCTACATTGGTGATCTATTTGAGCCATGTATACAAGTTATATTGATGGTTTATGATGAATGTTAACTACCGTCAACACTCAGTACTCATAGGGTCAGTGAGGCATGTCTACCCTTGCCAGAGTAGGTGTACTCAACGGGGCTCGACCTCTCCCCATCCCTTTTAGGGGTTGTGATGGGGGTGAGGTTGTGCGCTTTTCGTGTGCCGTGTGGCAAAGGTAGGGTGAAGAGGTCAGGGCCAACCATGGCCCTAGTGTTTGATCTAGCTTGCTCAACTCGGCTGGGTCTCGGTCAGTTAGGCCTTCGCTAGCTAGCATATTGAAGGCCATGTGGCCTGCTAACTAATCGGTGCCCTAAGACACCCTAGGGTTATAACCCCGACACTATCTCTCAAAAGTTTTGTTGCAAAAGAAAAGAAGCATAGGGCTATGCAAAAGTTATTCATGAAAAAAACAAAGTTGAGAAAAAATGGACAAGTGTCTGATATATCTAAAACAATGGGTACTCAGATGCCTGCCTAAAAAAGAGAAAGAAAAAGAGATGAATAAGATAGCTCATGTTTTCTTGCAAAAGTATTTCCATGTTTTGAAAGAGATATATGTTTTCAAGGAGCATAGTAGAATTAGGTTAGCCACCATATACATCCATACACATGCACATCTTGATTTGATTATATGACTCAACTCTCTTTGGATTTGAGGTTTGACTTTACAATACATGCATTACAAGTATGATCTTTCATGCTATTTCCACTCCTATGAGCTCCACATAAGCCTTAGTTGTAGGAAGAGAAAAGGCATAACATCATTATTGCCTTGGTGAGGATCCACAAATACCACATATATTGAGAGACTTGAGAGAGTCATACAATGAAAGCTCTAAGTTTTATTTTGAAAACCTATAAAAACTCTAGGATAATGGTAAAAAAAAGAACTTAAGACATAGTGCTTGACTTTATTATTCTGTCTTTCAATTACTCAAGGCCCAAGTGAAGGCTAAGAGCCCCATGGTTGAAGGTAACATGGGTATGTTTGAAAGTTAGATCAGTTTATTCTAATCCGGAGGAGAATTCTTGTTTGAACGCATGTGTACTTTTGAGGAGTGAAAACATTGAAGAAACTACTGATCCATTACTGAGTTTAGCATTACTCAGGGATGAGCAAAGGTTAAGCTTGGGAGAGTTTGTTGACAGTAGTTAACAACTATTATAAACCATCAATACAACTTGTATAAGGGCATGAAAGTAATCACCAACATAGGTTTAGGGGTTTAAACTAACAAATTCCACAAGTTTTGGTGAATCTATGTTTTCAATAGGGTTTATCTAGAAAACCATCAAGGTTGACCCAAATGTCAGAATTAATCGCACTTATCCAAGATGAAAATAGCTCCAGAAGGTTCTAGAAGACTCCAGGAAGCAAACCATCGAAGCAGAGGGCAGGTGGCTGCTAGGTGGGGCTAGCCTATGGGCCAACTGGCCCCCTGGCCCACCTATCTACCTCTCTATTGCAATGTCGGTTCTCCACTGCCTTAGGATTTGCATCTACATCATTCATTTAGGCCAGTTTGATCCAAGGGCTCAGAATTGATGCTCCGCCCTATATATACCAGCCCCAACCCTCCTCCCTCAGGCATAAGTCATTTGAGAAGGTAGAAACCCTAATCATCCTCAGAGCTCCACCATATTCTAGGGCGTAGCTAGCTAGGCTAGATCTAAAGGGAGGCAAGCTTCGCTTGGATTCCTAATCTTGTCAAGAGCGTGGCTTGGTATAGCCCCTTGTATCCTCTTTTGTATCTTTCATTATTCATATGTTTTCTACAATTGATTTCGACATTATTCTTAATATTATTCATGTTCCTAGTTATCATGTTCATCGTTTACTTTGATTATATGCTTAGTATAGCTAGATTATCATTCTATTCAAGCATAAGTTCGTATAGCGCTCGCTCTAATGTACATAGGGTGAGTCATTGACATTTTTTAAGCGTGGTGCTTATACATTGTTTACCTATGGATGCACCCTATATTCTAAGCCATGTGGTAGATCACAGATGTGACACTCCCATTGAGTGCTTTGTAGTCCACTCCCTGAATATAGGACAAGTCAGATCTAGTTACGAAGGAAGACATGCTCTGTTCTTGATCTTCCTTAGTAATATCCCTTATGTGTAGATATGAAGTTGATCTTAGCCATGACTACTAAGTGTAATTGCACTAATCAACGTATGCTTTGACTTGTAATTAAGAATGACTTAGGAATTATTCTTCTAATTTCTACTTAGCAATGCTAATGCCATAGAAAGGAGTACTCTGAGTGATCCTTTATCATTTATCTTTACTTATCATATTTATCTCTTAACTTACCCCTGTTGTGAGTAGAATATTGGTTGTGGTTTATTTCTCCATCATGTGTATAAGTTATCAATATATTCCAACTGCCCGCCCTTCCCTGTGGTAAAAATATAAATAACGATACCTAGAATACTCCTGGGTGAAGTGCTACAATGGTAGTCACAATAAAATACTTAAGTACTTCTTAGTGTTATTCTAGAAGTAACGCCATAAAGTATCAACAAGCATTTCTAGCATCACAGCTCGGGATGACAACTTAGCAAAAGTGATGTTAAGAAAGGTCAACAACATTAGGTGGCTATTTAAACAAGTGACAAGTTAATAAATACCAACAATGCTCTTACATCAAGTAGTGCTCATTAATATCGATTGTTAAGAAAGGTCAACAACATTAGGAGTAGAGATGTATGTCACATCTTGTCCATCCAATGCACCAATACTAATGGCAATACAAGTCACAAGGGATGTGCAAGATATAGATGTAGAAGCCTTGAATGTTTCTAACCAATATTTAAAATTTTCTTTAATAGGAGCAATTTTAATCTTTTTAAGCATGGCATAAAGAATTTGCATTTCCACATGGTAAACAAATCGAATATCTTTTGTAGTGAACAAAGTCATGGCAATCCATCGATGCATGAACCTCAAAGTAGGATGATGAATATTCATATTTTGAGGTTGAAACTTGCCAACTACGTTTTGACCTGAAATTACTCTCCAAAATTCATGGCGATTAAAACCTTTGAGAGCATGATCTAAGTCAATTGAACATTTTGTACTAAAGCCTAAGTGAGAACTGAGATTCCTCCATGTAAGATAATATTCTTGCTCAAAAAGATAGAAAATAATCCCACCCTCAACTTCTTGCACAGAGCATAAAAACTGAATTGTTAGGAGGTGAGAACCTTGCTCGTCAACGGGAGCAACGTTCTACCATGCAACGACTTTCTAGATGGTGGCGAATTTGATGTCCATACCTATCTTCTGGAGAAGGTCAGGGTCATATGCAGGCATGTGGACGAACTCATGGTTCTTGATGAGGTTGTACTCTTGAATCTCCCATTCTCCCTCCAAATCAAGGTGTGGATCATTGTCGCCGTCCTACATCGGTTGCTCTTGCACTTGCTCTTCTTGCTCTTCCGTCGGCTTGGTTTCTTCATCTTCATGCATCGGGCTCTCTTTAGGTTTGGTGTAGCCTGCACTTGAGCTTCCATAGGAGCGACTTGAGCTCGCTCCCATGGCCTTCTTGAAAGCGCCGGCGAGCTTCCTACCGAACTGGCCCATGGCAAAAACAACACAACAAGCTAAAAAATGGGGTTACGTTAGCGAAAATAAATTGAACAACACACTAGCTTGGCTTGGTGGTCTTGAGCCTAGGAATTTTTTGCAAAGTTTCCATGCTCTCAAGCTTTGTGGAAAAATATTTTGCAAGTGGTGAAGCAAAGAGAGTGAGAGGGAGTGAAAAATGGAGAGTGTGAGGGTGAGGAGGACCTCAACCCTGAGCTCTTGAGATTTATAGAGCAGAGCACCACCCGAGAGGGGGAGTGGGCAATGGCTAGGATCTATTAGAGTAGTAGTAGTGCTAGAGGTGGCAGGTGGAGGTGGGCCCGCTGCTGCCCCCCATTGGCTTGTAGCTCCCAACGACCATTTTGAAGATGTAGCCGTTGGTGCTTCCTTCGGATTCAAAATTTTGCTCACAAAATTGATTTTCCAACAAAGCTTTTATTATATTTTAAATTTTCATAAATATTTTAAAAAATGAGAAATGATAGAAGAAAACTTTATACTATTAAAAATGATTTTTATTTTATTTTTTCTGAAAAGTGTATTTTGAATTTTGAAAAATTGATTTTTTTGAATTTTTAAAAGATAACTACCGATTTACCTTCGGCAAGGGTCGACATTTATAGTCCGTCGACAAGACTTCTCCTCCTCTATTGCTTTGCAAGCTGCATGAACAAACTTTGGGGAATCTCGGGTTGCCCCGAGATTTTCCCCGAATGGTTGACTGAATAGCAGCAGCTATTTGAGCAATTTGAGTTTTGATCATATTATTAAAACATAATTGATTTTTGATGGAGGAGGATAAATTTCCAAGTTTAGAATTTATATTTTCAATCATTTTATCATTAAACATCAACTTTTTAGAGATATTTTCATTAATTTTAGCTTGACCTAGAACTAGGTCCTTCAAGGACGGTTGATTGGAATTGAAATTTGTGTTGAAATTATTGTTACCTCCTTGCGGGCGGGATTGATTGTTCCACCCATTATTGTTCTGCTGTTGGAACCCATTGTTGATCTATGATGCTTCTTCACATGTCTTAGGGCAGTCATTCCCCAAGTGTCTGACATTTCCACAAACCTTGCAAGTCATTTGCGAGTCTATGGCCTAGACGGTGCCCTTCATGGCTTCTTTTTTGTGGGCCCATTCATCCAGTCTTTTCAATAACAAGTCCATTTTTGTGGTAGGCATATCTGCCTCCTTTATGGTATGCATGCATTTTGTTGTTTTCTTTCTTCCCCCAGCTTTGATTTGCCACCATCTTTTCGATGAGAGCCGTGGCTCCATCGATGGTGAGGGAAAGAAACGCTCCTCCAGCAGCGGCATCTACGTGCCCCTTTAACATGGGCGTAAGCCCTCATAGAAGTTCTAGAGGATGAGCCAATTCTCCATCCCATGGTGAAGGCATGTCTGGATGTAATCCTGTAGCCTCTCCTACACCTCGGGGATGGATTCTATTGAAGTCTGCTAGAAATATAAAATTTTCCCCCTCAGGGCATTGGTTTTGCCAATGGGGAAAAACTTCATGAGAAAAACAATGGAACATTTGTCCCACGTGTTGATAGCTTCCTTGTCCTTGTAGAACCACTGCTTCGCCTTCCCCATGAGAGAGAAGGGAAATAGATGGAGCCTGATGCTAGCTGGTCTGACATCTTTGATGACGATGGTGTCGCACAGCTCAAGGAAGTGCCACAAGTGTGCACTTGCGTCCTCGCTAGGCAAACCACAAAATTGGTTTGCCTGCACCATCTTGATCAGGCTAGTGCGAAGCTCAAAGTTTCTAGCTCCCGTGCTAATAGTGGGCCAAACGGGCACGTTGGCAACAATGGGGGTGGAGTAGTCGCGAAGTGACCTAGCCATAGTGGTAGTAGAGGATGGTACGGGAACAACTGGCTCAACTATCGGCGGAGTAGCAGAGGAAGAAGCGGTACAAGACTTGTTCTTTTTTAGGAGCACCATCAGATTATCGGTGTAGTTTTTTGGCAAGATGAAACTAGTCATACACTATCCTGTTTTCATCCACAATAGGAAGAAAACAAGTAGAATTAGCCTGCATAAACTATGGCTACCATTACATGCATGTGATCATGATCATGTCCTACTAGATTCTTTTCACCTATGCCCTCCCGACAATGGTGCTAGAAATACTTGTTGGCATTTCTAAGCGCAATCACCAAGTATGGAGTTTTTAAGTCCATCCTCGACAACGACACCAGAAATGTTTGTTGGTGTTTCTTAGTGTCACTACCAAGTTTGGAGATAGAATCCACCCCTAGCAGTGGCACTAGAAATGCCAATTGGTATTTCTTAGCACCATCACTAAGATTTGGATAAATCTTAGCAATGCTGCCAAGGAGCAGCAACATGATAGTTCTTAATAATTATAGAAAATATCCACAAGCGCATGGATCTATCATTGTAGCATTTCACTCAGAAGTATTTAAGGAATTGTTATTTATATTTTCCCAAAGGAAGGCAAGGTATAAGAGCCTAGCATGGATATGAACAGGATTACATACTTGCATAGTAAGCCAATAGTATATGACAGGGGTAAAATAGTATTTCAAGGATAGTGAACACACATCTGGCCTAACCTCAAGGATAAAAGTAAAACAAAGAATAAAAGAATGTTCCTAAGCAAAGTAGACATGTTCTAATATAGCCATGCAAAGAACAATAGATGATCATACAATGTACATGGTTAGAGTTAGAACTAAGTGTAAGATTGACGGGGAGATCTCTGAGCACTGGTCTGCCAGCAAGCGCGAGAGACTATAAGACTCCTACACAATACCCTGAATGTGGGTGATTACAAGGGTTAGACTAGGCTATCACCATCAACGCGTACCCCTCAACTGTGGAGTACTATCATATCCGAAGGTTCCCGTGCACCCTGGCACCATGCCTGTGTACAAAGAAACTACCCATATCCCCCTAGAACTTCAACCCTATGGATTGACAAGCATAGGACATGGGAAACCCCAAAGGAACGACGAACTGCCACCTCAACTTAGCTCTACTTCTACTCATACAAGTCATATGAATGGTTAAGCATAAAGTTGCACATGTTAAGATCATAACACACAAAATATATGCTAGTTCATATGTCAAGATTATAACATGAGAACTATAGTCTAGTTCATATGCACTACTATATCGATAATATGAGAGCTTGACTTTGGAAGAAATTCTCTTTGTCTTCATACCAAGCTTTCTTTCTTTTCTCCTAAGGAGCCAAGGCCTCCTAGATAGCTCTTGCTAGCTCCAAATACTACTAAAAGCTAAAAAGAGTACAAGGTGTAGTGCGAGGTGTAGAGCCCAAATGAGGTGTGTTTGAATGAGAACTCCACCCTCCTACTTAAAATTATTCATGGTTGGTTTGGTGTAGGTATTTTTGGAAACCACCGAAAATCGACCAAGCATGTCGCCATGCAACCGCCAGAGGAAGCCAGGCCCACAAGCCAGCCATTGGGGTGCGACCACACCCCTGGTGCGCCCACACCCTGCTAGGGCCACCTCTCGACCGCATTCGTGTGGGCGGTTCCTAGGTGGGCCTAGGCCTCATCTGCGTCTATGCTCGGCCCAGATTCATCAGTTGCTTGGGCCTTTCCTTGGTTCTTTTGCGCTTTTCTGCTTTATGCTTTTCCGAGTTGCGCCTTTTGTTCATATTCCCGTGTATTTGATTTATATGTCATGCAAAACACTAAGTATCCAATACATGTGAAAATATGTCAATATTAAAAGCATGTGTCGAAGGTTCATTTATTTCTCCTGTTTTGGATATAAATTGGTGGTCGGATATGGTCATCAAGGACCGCCAACATCCATCAATGCCACTATTGAAAGAACTGCAACAGCACCCCTGGCCCGCAGGCTACAAGGCACACATTCTGACCTTCAATGAAAAGACAAACCCTAGAAAGTTCATAGTAGCTTACAAGATGGTAGTGTTTTTGGCTAGGGGAGATGCGACAACCCTGGTGAAATTGCTCATCTTAGCAGTCGAAGATGTCACCCATGATTAGTATACATCCCTTAAGCCTCTCTCAATAAATTCCTAGAAGCAGGTAAAAGCAGAGCTTCTGGCATCCTTCTAGGGATACCAATTGGGCACAAAAACCACAAGGGACCTTTTGAATTGCAGCCAGCAAGACAATGAATCATTGTCCGAGTACTTGGAAAGATTCATCCAGCTGAAGGCCCAAGTGTCGAACATGCCAGTAGCTACCATAATAGCAGCAACAATTGAAGGATTGGAAATCAGCCAATGCGCAGCACATTTCACAAGGGAACCACCAGCCACTGTGAAGGAACTCTTCTAGGTGATGAGGCAGTATGCCAAATCGGATGATGACTTCAAACACCGAATGGTGGTGTGTAACCAAATCAGACAACCAGCTAAGATCCCACGAGCCCCACAGGCACCAAATCAATGCAACATGAGACCATTCCAATTGGTGAACAACCTAGAAGAAGATTTAGGGCAATCAACACCGAAACAAACTCAGCCCAACCCGCAGCAACCACAATTGTATCACCCTTTTGACTTTCCGGCATGCGGCGGCAGAGGCGGCCATGCACCACATGGGGGATGAGACAGTAGAGGTCGAGGAAGAGGGCCAAGGCCTCCATACTATGCTATATGTGGCAAAAACGCTGGTCACTTCACCAGAGATTTCAAGTATAGCCAAATGGCCAAAGAGCTGAATGAAAAGGATGAGGCATCCAGAAGCCGCGAAGAACCCAAGCATGTTTTTGTGGCAGAACCTCCTAAGTTATAGGGCCCACATGCACCTGTCACTGTCCGACGACCTTTGACATTTGTGCATATGTTTCCAATAACTTAAAAAGACTGTCGGGTGTCCTCGGGGAACCCGGAATCATCCACGATTTCCGAGCAGGATCACGTTACAGAGTCATTGCAGTATTACAACATTTATTTAAATATCAAAACCAGAGTAACAACAGCGGAAGTCTTATGATAACAGAGTTTACAAACCAGTTATTTCAAACCTTACAAACTAAGTTCTTTAATTATTACAAACCATAGTAGTAGTGGAGTGGCATAATTAATACACACATAACACCCAAAATAAACATCCTGCCCAAGGATCACACATTACTTCTCATCGTCAGAACGAACGATAGTCATGCAGCACGATCCAAAACAGATCTGCTCATGAGGCTCACCTGCAACAAGGGGTCAACGAACCCTGAGTATGAAAGTACTCAACAAGACTTATCCAAAATATTAACTGATAAACTCAGTAATGCAGGCTCAGGGATTCAAGGTATAGCTTTAACAATGATCAAAGTTCTTTTGCGTAAAAGCTCTTTTAACAACATTCTTTATATAGAAAACTTCTCAAGAATTATATACAAAGCTGACACGATCCGCACTGAGATCATGAAACTTCATATTCAGCACCTTCACAAGCCTTATTCAAGTTCCGGTTATTAATTCTACGATGATGAACAGTGAGTTGAGTCTCCATAACCGAGGAGCAACGACGATTCGAACCGATTAAGCCCAGCTGGGGATTCCAGACCACACGACATATGCAGGTCCCCGACTCACATATATCAACCTACCCTTGGATCCTCTAAAACAAGAACGGGTCCACGCCACCCGAGAATACAGCACACCTCAAATCCGGCCACATTCCAGCCACGAGGGTACACGCTATTCCCGCCATCTCTCCACTCCCAGTGCGCGAGTAGCCATTCTCTTAATAGAATTTCCAAGTTCAGGCTTATCGGAGTATGTGGTTAGTACTACAAATTCTCACCTCATGCAATTCAACAACGGACGTGCCTTAATCAACACAGGCGGAAAGAACCCGCTCACAAGACCTCCATGTCTTGTGGCTCACACACACCGAGTCCGCCCGGTCTAGATTTATTACTCCACATTCCCATATCACATGCTAACATAATTAACCAATGTTCCATTTAAAACTAGTAGATGGCAGGTAGTCACCCGACTTTCATCGTTCTACGCATAGCTAAGCAAAACTAGGCATATACGAGTTTAAAATAGGTAATATGGTAAATATGGAATAACAAGGGTGGTAATGCACCAATTAGGCTTTTACTTAACTCCTAATCACTTAATGCAGTAACAGAAAGCAAAAGCGAAATTAATTTATAAAATACAAGGTAGGGTTGTATGCATCCGGGGCTTGCCTTCGTTGACGGAAAAGTCCGATTCCTGCGACGTTTCACAAGTATTCGATCCGACCTCAACAGACGGATAAACTTCTTCCACGACTTGATTAACTACCACGTGTTCACCTTCGTTCACTACACGTAATAGCAATGCCATGTTTAACATGATGCGGAATACGAAATATGATGCTCGATGATGGATGCAAAGTTAATAATTTGAATACAACTTTCCTTCGCGGTACAGTTGCAAGTCAAACAAACTATATCTTTTTCGTAACACATACATCAACTGCCAAGGATCATTAACAACAAACGACCCAAGGTCATCACTCAATCCAAAAGTCCAAACAAAAACCTAAATCATTAAAGGTTACTATTTGTCTTTATGAATTAATTATTTAATTCAAAATTATGAAATAAATCAACTTATTCTATTTGAGCTCAAAATTTTAGTACATGTTCATTACATGTTAACTAAGTGGCAAAACAAATTTCATAATTTTTGGATAAATAAATAAGCTTAGAAAAATCATGGAAATCCATTTATGAATAAATTGAGCAATTTTTATCACATTTAAAAATTACTTAAAAACATTATTTCATATTTTTCTTAAATACTATACCTCACAAAGAAGTCACTCAAAAATTTTCATAATTTTTGGAGCTCTAAATAAATCTACACAAAAATAACAAAAACAGACACTATTCATTCAAATCTGAAAATAGAAAAATTCATTTTGAACGTTGAGTCACTGACATGGTGACCCCACCTGTCATCTTCTACCTCCCGCGTGTTGACTACGACGACGACGGCACTGACCGGCGCAAACTCACCAACGGCGAGTCCAAAGGCGACGGTCAAGGCACCAAAATGACCACATCATCCCGGCGCATCGACTGAAGGCGCTAGCTAGACGAATTACTACGAGTTACGAGCTTGGCGTCGGCCATGGCGGATGCGGTGGCTCGGCGACGTTATGCCGGTGAAACGAAGCCGAAAACAGGGAAACAGAGGGCATGGGAAGATCTAGTAGCTCACCACGAACATGTTCAAGCAAGAATTAAGGCCGGAAAAGCAACGGTGAAGCGGGGCGGCGTTCACAGCGATCACGGCGATGCGAGCAATAATGACGGCGGTGTTCCAGTGGCTGTGGTGGACAAAACGAGCAATCAACAAGATATTAAGCACCACGGCATCACGGAGAAGCTGAAACAATGCTTCCCGAGATCATAAGCTCACCGTAGAGTACTGGCCACGACGGCGCTCGCTCGACGGGGACTCTGCCGGCCGCGAGGAAGAAGAGCGTGGTCAGCGAGTTCTCGGCGAAATCAGCCGACCACAGTTGGCTGGGTGGATGCGCAAGAGAAAGACGGAACTGGAACGGCCTTTACCAAGACGACCGCGGCGCTAGGGAGACGGTGCGGGCTCGCCGGAGCTATGGCGGTGGTGTCGGGAAAACAGAGCAAGAGAACGGGGCCAACGGCGACGGCCTGGGCTAAATAGAGCAGCTCAGAAGCGCAAGGAAGCTGCGCTGTGGCCTTCACCGCACCAGCGCGACGCCAAAGACGGCCACGACCGCGCCTGGAAGCAAACCGAAGGTCGCCGCCGGTGTAGCTTTGAGCGGTGAACACTGTTCATCGAAATTACAAGTTTGCCTATAATACGCCTCACGTCGAAAGCAGCCACACTCAGTTCTACAGCCAACCACCCCTTCTGGTCGATCAAAATGTAATGCATCAACCAGGCTTTTCACAAGGTTGTTCCCAAGCACCTTTTGCCTAGCAGTACCTGACATTTTCGCCTTACCAGCAGTACATGTAGTACCCAACTCAATCAGTCATAGTATCTTCACCGATTTAGCTAGATCAGTAGCAATCCGACCAACAGAACTAGGCTAAATAGGAGAATGTTTTAGATCAACACACTATCAATAGCATCCTTCCGTCATGTTGTCACATCTTTGCCATAACTGGTGAGTCCAACCAAGAGCACCAAAGCAAGAGAGCAAAATGGGACTATGAAAGGAGAGTCCATATGGTGTCCATAAGTCTACCCCTAAATAGGCCAGCTTGGTCCTTGGTCCCAATCACATTTGACAAAAATGATTTTCATGTCAGAGATTTCCCACATTTTGACGCTTTCATCGCAATGGTTAATGTGGCCAGTTATACATTGCACAACATTCTCATCGATATGGGAAGCTCGGCGGACATTCTATTCATCAAGGCCTTTGAGTCTATGGGATTGGAAAGACGAACCCTTAAGCCTGATAGGAAACTCATTGTTCGGTTTTGGCGGTAAAAAGATAGATGCTATTGGCAAGAAAGCCATCACTGTAACGTTTGAAGAAGGTGAAATGGTGAGAACAGAAACAATAATGTTTGATATAGTCAACATGGACTATCCGTACACCACCATTTTCGGTAGAGGTTTCATCAACAAGTTTGAAGTGGTGATCAAGCAAAGTTATTTGTGCATGAAAATGCACTCACCTTTCGTCATAATCACTATCCATGGGGACCAGCTCGCATCAAGGCTGAATAGAGGGCAAACCTATACCCGGGTACAGCCTCATCAATGAAGTAATTAAAAAGCTAGAAGAAACCAAGCAGGGATACGAAAAGACCATCAGTTCGAGGGTGAAAACTAGAGAAGACACTTAGAGAACACCCTTAACCGAAGCAATACTAGATAAGTGTGTCCACATCGGCACAAACTTATCGGCTCAAGAGAAGCAAGGCCTTATCTCCTTTCTACATGAAAATGACAATGTTTTCACGTGGTCAGCCAAAGATCTCCAAGGCATTGGTAGGAATCTAGCCTAGCAAAACTTGAATGTGATGAAACGATCCATCCCAAGGAAGCAAAAGTTGAGAAAGATGTCAACCGAAAGAGCCGAAGCCGTGAAAACTAGAGGTACAAAGGCAATTGGATGCCAGTGTCATTAGGCTAGTTTAGTACCTAGAATGGCTAGCAAATGTAGTGATGGTCAGGAAGAAGAATAGAAAATGGTGAATGTGTGTTGATTTTATAGACATAAACAAGCATTATCCGAAGGATCCGTATCCTCTTCCCTAGAATTAACAAGCTTGTGGACATCACAGTAGGGTGCGAAATGATGAGTCTGTTGGATTATTTTTCAGGCTATCACCGAATCTGGCTGAACCCTGAAGATGAGGAAAAAACAAGTTTCATCACTCCTGGTGAACGTATTGTTACCATCGCATGCCAGAAGGTCTGCGAAATGTAGGTCCCACCTTTTCAAGAATGACAGATGGAGTTTTCCATAAGAAGAAAGGCAAGAATTTAGTGGCTTATGTCGATGATATAGTAGTAAAGAAGGATAAGAAGGAATCATACATCTAGGATCTACAAGAAACTTTCAAGAACCTACTGAAAGAGTGGCCTCAAGCTTAACCCCGACAAGTGCTTTTTTAGGATTCCAGAAGGGTAAGCATGCTAGGATGTTTGGTTTCGGCGTGGGGAATCGAAGCAAACCTAGACAAAATAGCAGCAATAGCAAACATGCAACTATTGACGAACAAGAAACAAGTCTAGAAGCTAACTAGCAGATTGGTGGCTCTGAACAAGTTCAAAGCTAGATCAGCCAAAAAGTAATTACCGTTCTTCAAAACTCTTAGGAATTCAGATTTGTTCGATTGGGGTCCCGAACAGCAGCAAGCTTTCGATGACCTAAAGCAGTACCTAACTAAGCTCACAACCTTGTCCAGGGCATCACCAGGAGTAGCTCTATTGCTCTATCTGGTAGCTTCACCTACTATAGTCAGTGTAGTCTTAGTAAGTAGTTCCCCATATATTTCATTTCTAAGGCATTGTCAGGAGCTAAACTGAACTACACAGAGCTTGAGAAGATAGCATATACTGTCATTATGGCCTCCAGAAAGTTGAAGCACTACTTTCAAGCACACTGCATCAGAGTCCTGTTAGCGCAGCCGCTAGAAGCTCTCTTCCATAATAGCGATGCAATTCGGACGCATTGGCAAATGGGCCATGGAGCTAAACGAGTATATCGTAGATTTTGAGCATAGATCAGCCATCAAGTCATAGGTATTGGTAGATTTCATTGCCAATTTGACATCAATGTGAAGTTTCTGGAGCCAGAATGGACAGTACATTACGATGGCACATGGGGTACAGCTGGTGTAGGAGTCTCAGCCATCATGATGCCACCATCAGGCCCAAGGCTATGGTATGCAGCTAGACTAGAGTTCTTATCCATGAACAACAACACCAAATATGAGGCTATGCTACTTGGACTCCAAAAGCTATGAGCACTTGGAATACATAGATGTATCATCAAGTTAGATTCTCAGGTGATAGTGGGGCACATCAAAAAGAATTTTGCCACCAAGGAGCCCTGAATTGGTAAGGTATCTGGCAGTCATAAGGAGAATGGAGAAACATTTTGTAGGTTTCACATTGCGCCATATACCAAGGGTTGAAAACACAGAAGCTGACGAATTGGCAAACGCAATCGCCCATAACACGTAGTTGCCTCCTGATATATTTTTCCAAGTACTGATAGCGAAGTCAATAGAAGAAGAAGACCACCCAACGGCAGTACATGCAATCGCCAGTGAAGATTGGAGGTCCCCAATTTTTGCTTTCCTCACTAGAAGTTATGATCCAACAACCAAGTAGGAAATGGAAAGGATGAAAGCCTAGAACAAAACTATACTCAATGATCAGTTCAAAACTATGCAGAAGCGGGATCGTGGCTCCATTGTTCAAGTGCATCAGCAAGCAGCAAGGCATCGAACTCCTAAACAAGATTCACGATGGTTCATGTGGAGCACATAGAGGTCCACATGAAATTATGCATAGAGCAATGAGGCAAGGATTCTATTAGCCATCAACAGCAGATGATGCTAAGTAATTGGTCCACACATGCGAAAAATGCTAGATGTTCGCAAAGAAGCAGAACGCGCCTACAACCAACCAAGTCTATCATCCCAAAATGGCCATTGCAGAGATGCGGAGTCAATATAGTTGGACCTGCTTCTATCGACACTAGGCAACCTTCTTTTCATGAATATAGTTGGACCGCTTCTATTGAGATGCAGAGATGCGGAGTCAATATAGTTCACGATAGTAGCACTAGAGTATTTCACCAAGTAGATAGAGGCAAAGGCACTGGCAAAGATAACATCAGGCACTCTAATCAGTTTCATCTAGGCAAAGGATTATCTACCGATTCGGTGTACCGGCGTACATAACAGTGGATAATAGAAAGCAATTTGACTACACAGACTTCAAAAACTTATATAGCGAGCTCAATATCAAACTCACTTTTGCATCAGTCAACCACCCTCAAACCAATGGCGCAGTCGAAAAGGCGAATGGCCTGATATTTACCGCAATATCCAAGTCCTTCTTCGATTCACCGAAGGGAAAATGGGCACGAGAACTTACAAGATCAGTCTGGGGGCACAAGATTTCGTGCACCAGGACCACCGGTTTCACCCGATTCGCCTGCTACATGGCAAAGAAGCTATATGTCGGTGCAGAAAGTGACCAACAAGTAAATATTTGTAGTTTTGCCATACGTTATGATTAGAGGTGGCCTAGCCCTCAATGACACAGGGTTTATACTGGTTCAGGCAACATGCCCTACATCCAGTTGGAGTCGGTCGGTGACTTTATTCCTGAGCCTAGGTGCTCAAAGTTTGCAATGGGGTTACAAATGAGAAGGAGAAAGATGGGGGGTACAAGAGGTCCGGTCGGCTTTGGTCGGAAGGGCCGAGAGCGATAGGAGCTCCGCTATGAGCTAAGTGTTCAAGCATGTGCTTGAGAAATGAACCTAGCGGTTCTATGGTTGTGAGCTAGTGAACTTGATGATCTAATGAGTCTGGAAGCACTTGAATCGACTTGGCTTAACTGAGGAGAGAGTGCATCCCCTTTTATAGATGAAGGGGATGGCCTTACAAGTAAAAAGGAGAGAGTATGCATGCTTCGAAACCTTGCTGCCCACGCCGGCGGATACAGGATGATGGTATGCGCCCACAACACTATTGGATGTCGGATGCACGTGGGAGGCTGCTTTGTTTTGTTTGGGTATGGCAGATGTCGGTACCTACTATACTGTTGATGCCCAGAGGCATGTGAGGGGTTTTACCATATTCACTCAGTATGGTAAATGCTGGCACCCACAACACTGTCAATGCCTAGAGGCATGTGGGGGGAGCCTTACCATATGGGAGTTAATGGCGCCCACAATACTATAGGAAAAATGTCAATGCCTACAACACTGTTTGTGTCAGGACGATTGCAGAGTACTATTTCTACAGATGTAAAGGGTACGATCCCTGGTATTGTTCTTTGACTTGGGTGCCTTGCCTTGCTTTCTTTGTTCGTTCCCTAGTCTTTTTCGAGCAGGTGTCCTCGATCAGTCAGTCTAGTCGGCTTTGGTTGCACTAGTTTGGAAAAGAGCGGTGAGAAGGGTCTTTGCGTACCCCGGTCGGAGACATGGGGTTGGAGTCGGAAGTAGTGTCTTAGCCAGGCCTTTCGGTCGGAGAGGTCATCCGGAGGTGGGCTAGAGATCGAAGTGAGCGCTCTGGTCAGAGAGGAGAGCCAGAGTCAGAAAATAGGCGTCGTTCCTCCTCGGCTAGGCCTTCTGGTCGGTGATTGGATCACCCTTCTGGCCTATTGTTCAGATACTTGGGTCGGCCTATGAGTTGCGCATTGTCTGCTTGGGCCAAGCCTTTGTTGGGAAGCCGGTTAGTGAGGTACCCCAGGTTTATGAACCCGATAGAAGCCCCTGAGCCCCTAGGCGATTTGGGTAGAATCGTCTGGGGGACTTTTTTGTCTTGACGGCGGGTGCGCGCGAGCGCACCCACGGGTGTAGCCCCTGAGCCCTCGGGTGATTCGGGTAGAATCATCTAGGGGGGTTTTTGTGTTGCCAGTGAGGGAGGTTTTTGTTTTGTTAGTGGGTGCACGCGAGCGCACCTGCGGGTGTAGCCCCCGAGCCCCCGGGTGATTCGGGTAGAATCATCTAGGAGGTGTTTGTTAGCGGGCATGCGTGCGTGTTTTTTAGTCGAGACAGAATTGTTAACCAAGGCGTCATTGCGCAGCCGAGGCGTTTTTAGTTTTGGGATCGAGCGAGGTAGAGCTCGTGGATCCTGGCGTTGGTGTGCGCCGTGGGATCGGGCGAGATAGTTAATTTAGGGATCGGATAAGACGGAGCTCGCGGTTCCTAGCGTTGGTGCGCGCCATGGGATCGGGCGAGTTGGAGTCATGGATCCTAGCCTTGGTGCAGCCCGCATAGCCAAGGTAGTTAGTTAGTTAGTTTAGGGATCAGTCGAGATGGGGCTCGCTGATCCTAGCGTCGGTGCACACCATGGGATTGGGCGAGTCAGAGTCATGGATCCTGATGGGGCGAGTTTAGGGTCACAGACCCAGGCATTTTTTAGTGTGCAGTCGAAGCATAGTCGGATGGGGCTAGTTCGGGGTTGTAGACCCAGGTAGTTTTTTGGAGTGTAGTCAAAGCATAGTCGGATGGGGTGAGTTCAGGGTTACAGACCCAGGTGTTTGGTGTGCAGTCGAAGTGTAGCTAGCTGGGGCAAGTTTGGGGTCGTAGACCTAGGTAGTTTTTGGAGTGCAGTCGAAGCATAGCCGGATAGGGCGAGTTCGGGGTTGCAGACCCAAGCGTTTGGTGTCTTGAGCCCCCGAGCCACATTGGGCCTTAGTAGGGGTCGGTTTGAGTTATGTGCATTACCCCATCCTCGGTTCCTCACAACCGGAGGGGCTGAGTTTTGTCGCTTGTCCCGATCGCTCGGGCTCGAGTGACATGCTCGGTGAGTTTGCTAATGGGTATGATCGAGTGGAATCTGGGTCTATCGTTTTTTACGGGGTCAGCATAGCCCTCTTGTGACATTCTATTGCTCCTTTACCTACAACCTGGTAGATGCCTGGGTTGTTCGAGAGACCGACCCGAGTGGACTAATGGCCTCCCCTCGATGGAGATTTTGTGGGCTTCGCAGAGGCTTAGATCGAATGAGAAGGTTGAGATGACCCTGTCTGCCACATTGGGCGAGGGCTGCACAGGGCTTATCTGTGTTTTTCTCCCCTTGCCCTATTGTTGCTCATGTTGAGTTAGGCAACTGCCGCTTCATGACGCAACACAGAGCGTTGTGATGCATTTCGCTGCATGTGCGATGCTTAGTTCCTGAGCCCCCGAGCGGTTTAGGGCCCAAATCGTCCGAGGGCACGGGCGTATGGAATGAATGCATGCATGGATGTATGAAATGATTTATAAAGAAATAGAGGGGGTCGGTAGTGTTACCTTGATGACTCGAGTGATAGGGTTTGGAGAGCTCCAATTGGAAACGTCTGACCAGGACCTGTGCTCATCGTTCGTGACGGAGTTGGCATGGCCTATATCAGGCATCCCTTCGCTCCCTATGTGTCTCTCAGTGTGTTTTTCTGAGCCATTCGATTGACTTAGGAAGCTCGATGGTCTCTCCCAGCGGAGATCCCATTTTGGGTTTTTCCATGTCCCACCTGGGGATGCAGAGAGCTGCCTGCATGTGGTGACATTTCGGTTTTCACACCTGGTCATGTGATAGTGGTGGGCCATACCCATGCCATGTCTCATCTCACTAGGAGGCGTTTCGCCTGACCAGGCGTCATTCCATCGGTCAGCGTGTGTCCCATCAGTCAGGGTGTGTCCTATCATTTCCCATCCGCATTGAGTGGGGGAAGGGAGAGAGTTTTTCGCTCTAATCTTTTGCCCCTCTTCGGCTGTTGCATTTCTTACTTAAATAGGGGGAGGGAGAGGGTTCTCTGTCGTAGTCCTTTGCCTGTTCTCCAACTATTGTCTCTCCGCCTCCTTCCTTCTTACCAAGAGTGCATGTATGCTACGGTGGTTCCTAAGTGAGAGAGGGGATGAGCGAGGGGGAGGACTTACAGATCTGTTCATGAATCTAGAGAGCGATGTCAAGCTAGAGGCTACCCGGGGTGGTGATGGCCGTCTTTGCCTGAGAAGGGGTAGCTTCCACCGAAGGGGGTGGCGTGCTGGATTCATCTGCAAGGCCTTCTTTTGGGATGGAGCCGTGTATGGACTTTCTCTGATGGATCTTCACCAGGCAAGCCTTGTCGGAGGGGAAGTCGCTCAGGATCATGCTGGTGGAGGGTTCTGCGTCTACAACTGCTTGATGGATCATGCTGGTGGAGGGCCAGTTCATAAAGTTTGATGAGATCTCTTCCAGCCATGGCAGCCATACCTCGGTAGCAGCGTCCTTGTCCAGGAGCTACCTCAACTACATGAGAAGGTCAGGAGCTCCATGCTCCTCTGCTGAGCATCTATGGGTACGACGCCCTTGAGGTACCCGTTGCGTTCGTCGAAGTCAAGGGGATAGAACCAGGCAGGTTCCTTGAGGTACCTATTGCGCTCATTGAAGTTGAGGGAACAGAACTAGGTGGGGCCCCTATAGCGGTGGCTATGTCTGGCGGCATGTGCTGTGGTCTCTCCTTTGGCATCTAGGCGATGTCATGCAACGGCCATAGTAGTATTTAGAGTAGTAGTAGAAAATGTAGTAGTTGAGTTCATGGGTGAGTCCCCATGTGAATAGTTTTTTGTATCAATGAATACATTAGTGCTGCTTTTGTGATAGAATCACTATCTACTCTTTATTTTTATCCTAGCATAGCTATTGTTTTTGTCCTTTCTTTTTCGCACCTACCCATTAGTTTCATAGGCTGCAGTTTTTTTAAGGACCTAGGCATGGCCCACGGGGCTTGGCTGCTCATAACCGTAGGTCGTGGTGGGGTGCGTTTGGTTAGGAGTAAGAACAAAGTTACATAGGATAATCAAAGGAAAAGGAGAGCGCTTCTGTTCGGGGATGAAGTTGTTTATCATGTGACAGTAAAAAAGAGAGTAAAAAAGAGAGGTAGTATTTAGTATTTGTACTCTCATGGAGCCCCCGAGCGACCCGGGCTAAAAGTGTTTGGGCTGCGGTGCTTTATAGGGGCAAGTGTTGACTAAAAAGTGGTCAGACCAAATTTAGGGGAAAACAACGTAGCTGTTCAATGTTCCAAGTATTGGTGAGAACATTGTCGTTGTTGTCCTCTAGTCGGTAGGTGCCCGGTCGGATTACTTCAGTCACCATATAGGGCCCTTCCCAAGGTTTTCCTTCATTGATTGGGTCCTCCAAAGTATGAGATCACCGACTTCAAGTATCCTCCCCCTGATCTTCCTTTCCTGGTACCTACATAGGGTTTGTTGGTAGTGAGCGGAACGGATGATGGTCGTCTCATGGGCCTCTTCGAGTAGGTCAACTGCGTCTTGCTAAGCCTCCATGGCTCGGTCACAGTCAAAAGCCTTCACTCTTGGGGTGCCATGGTCGAGGTCAGAGGACAGCACTGCCTTAGCTCTGTAGGCCAAGAAGAAGGGCATGAACCCTGTGGATCGGTTTGGGGTCTTTCTCAGGCTCTAGAGGATTGCTGGGACCCCTACAACCCATTGCTCGGTGTACTTGTTGAGTCGGTCGAAGATGCGTGACTTAAGTCCTTAGAGGACCATGCCATTGGCATGCTCGACCTGACCGTTAGTTCGTGGATGTCCAACCGAGGCCTAGTCGATCCTAATGCCATATCCATCACTAAAGTCTATGAATTTCTTTCCAGTGAAGTTAGTCCCATGGTCGATGATGATACAGTTAGGAACACCAAACCGGTAAATGATGTCGAGGAAGAATTTGACTGCCTCTTTTGAGCGGATGTTGGTGATGGACTTGGCCTCTATCCACTTGGTGAACTTGTTGACTACTATGAGTAGGTGATTGAAGCCGCCTAGGCCCTTTTTGAGGGGTCCCACCATGTTGAGGCCCCAGACCATGAATGGATAGGTGATGGGGATGGTCTAGAGCTCCTGTGCCGGCAAATGGGTTTGCCGAGCATAGAACTGGCATCCTTCACACCTGCGGATGACCTCCTCTACATCTTGTAGCGCGGTGGGCCAGTAAAAACCTTGGTGAAAGGCTTTTTTGACCAACGACCTTGGGGCCACGTGATGTCCATAGATCCTAGCATGGACCTCGAGGAGGAGCTGCTTCCCCTGGTTGGTGGGGATGCACTTCATGAGTACCCCCAATGGACTCTGTTTGTAGAGTTTGTCACCGAGCACGATGAAGGTCTTAGTGTGTTGAGCGATCCATCGAGCTTCAATCCTTTTGGGTGGGAGAACCTCCTCAAGGAGGTAGGTGAGCAGCGGTGCTCGCCAGTCGGTTTGATTGAGTGCCAATATGGTGACGTTGGTGGGTGACGTTGTCATGGAGGTACTAGGATCGGAGCCCCCGAGCACTGGCTTGGTGTTGGGGTCAGAGCCCCCAGGCGCCGGCTGGGTGTTGGGGTGTGTCTAGACTGGACCTTCTAGGATGCGGGCAGACGACTCATGGCCGTCATTGATGAAGACCCCACTTGGGGATTGTGGGGGTATTAACCCCTATACCCTTATGGCTAGGCTTGGGCCGGCCCAGACTAGGGGGTCTGGCCCACTAGAAGATGACGCGTGGCCCAGCCAATCTGTTCAAAGTCCCACGCAAGGAATCAAGGCAGATTTGGAGATCAAGCAAGATCCTAGTCGGTTAGAATAGGAATCCTTATCTGGCCACCTATGGCAGTTGTAACTGGTTAGGATTAGTTTCTAGATCTATAACCCTGCCCCTCGGACTATATAAGGTGGGTAGGGGACCCCTTTAAAAAATATCTCTCATTGGCATACAACAATACAATCAGACATAGGACATAGGTATTACACTTTCACGGCGGCCAAACCTAGATAAAACCTCGTGTTTGTCTTACGTCACCATCTTGTTTGTAGCTTGCGCATCTGTCTACCGACAATCTACTACCTTGGGCATACCTCTAGGTGGACTGCCGACCATATTTCATCCATAGTGGCGCGCCAGGTAGGGGGTGTGCGTACTGCTCTCTAGATGATAAAGATGGTCATCATCCCCGGTTCCATGGCTATGCTGAACAGTCTCACATTCACCATCGGCCAGATCACCTGGACCACTGGCTCCGATGACTTCATTGCCATGACCATGGAGGAGGCGCGGATTCAATCTACGTTGACCACTGCTTCATCTGCATCGGCTATGGCTCTGACCATGGTGGATTTGGCTCCGGCCACACCAGCATCGTCTTCATCCACGCCGACAACCCGTTGTCTGCTTCCTCACTACAAAGGGAGGCAGATCGACAACACCGACCTGCTCGACTCCATCGATCAGGTCGGCACCAAACTTACTGAAACCCTAGCTTTGGTAAGGTCGATTCAAAGTCAACCTAATGAGTAGGTAACCACTACCCACAACAGATCTATCCGACTAGCTCGAGCTAGTCGTCCTGCATGACTTGGTATGGATCTCGTGGTCACATCTACTCCAGAAGGGCACTCTGTTCATTGCCGGCCAGCCCCCGCGATGGGTCTTTGGCTCTCCGAGTACGAAGCCTCGATGGAGAACTACCAGGCCTAGCCCTACGGCCTGCGCAATTTCATCAACATGGTTCGGATTGAGGATTATCAAGAAGGATCGGTCCACACAGTTCAAGAGGGTGGCTCAAGCTCCTCGTCTGGCATCGCATCTAAGGGCTCTGTCCACACCGAGCTCTAGCATCATGATGATGAAGGCATTGAATACAATCTGGATATCCCAGATCACGCCTCGGGGTTCCCACAATTCCCATCCTTCCCACCAAGGTGAGGAGACTTGATCAACATTGTTAGTAATGACGAACCACCGATAGTTGGCGAGACAGAACAAGAAAGGCTAGCACATGAAGCACGCAATATTGACCGGTTTAATCGCCGACAAATCAAAGCCGAGGTAGAAGAGGAGGCACGACGCATAAGGGTCTAGCCGCACGACCTTAACAATGCCTTTGATAGGGTGGGGGACAAGTAGGTCTTCAGGACCCCAAGCGCCAACGTAGCTGTTGCTATGGCGACGATGCAACGACTACCCAATACCCCAAAAACCCAGGCAGTTCGTGATGATATACAAGCTTACCTGATGGCCGCTATGGCCTAGACCGCAGAGATTGTAAATCAAGCCTAGGCTCCATCCATCTCAGTTGAATCAAGGCATAGCCGCCAGTACTCAAGTCGCTCACAGCCACCCAACCAACATGGCTCATGCAACAACGACCCATCAGACAACTGTCAAGGCAGAAATGGTGGCCATGATGGTGGTCGGGACCACAATCACCGTGGCTACCAGGACGGCAACCGCTGAGACAACCACGATAATCGCCATGATAACAGTGGTCGTAGGGTTAACCAGGGTGGCAACCGGGATCGCCGTGATGGCAATAATGATCTCCGCCATTACCTCGGAGAACGCGATCTGCGCGATCGCATTAACCAAAGAGCCAATGATCGTGCATCCCACGAAAGCTATCGCCGTATGGAATATGATACTACCCACGGCCCTCTGGGTTTGAAGCAGTTTACTCCATACCTTCACCAAGTCATATGGCCCAAGAACTTCAAGCTCGAAAAACTTCAGAAGTATGACGGCAAGGAGGACCCCAAATTATGGGTCATGCTCTACAAAACCGCATGCAGATCAGCCACAGCTGACGAGCACGTCATGTCTAATTACTTCCCAGTTGCCATCGGCCATGCAGGCCACCAATGGCTGATAAGCTTGCCGGCAAACTACTTTGATTCTTGGCAAGAGCTCAAGCAAGCATTCATCGACAACTTCATTGCTACTTGTGAGCAACCCGGCAACAAATATGATCTGCAGTGGATTCGAGATCGCAAAGATGAGCCACTGCATGAGTACATCCGACACTTCTCGGAGATGCGCATCAAGGTCTCATCAATCTCTAACAATGAGGCAATTGAGGTTTTCATCACTGGTCTCCGCTTCCATGATGCCCTAAGGGACAAGCTCCTCCGTAAGAGACCTGAATCAGTTACAACGCTCCTGGCCACTGCTAAAAAATATGCGAATGCCAATGATGCTAAAAAGATAATCATCGAAGAAGCAGCAAGGGTTCCATGCTCTGACCACCCCCCACACCACGATGACTACCGCGGCAACCGTGGTCAGAATGACAATTTTGATCGTCGCAACCAGCGCAATGATTCCCGCGACCACCGCGAACAGCGTAATCAGCGGCGTAATCGCCATGACAATTACAGGGGCAAGCGTGCTCGGGAAGATGATGGCGAGGTCAACACCGTTAAAAAGGTGGCAGACATCGCAACTACGAAGAAGACTACGCCAAAGCATTGAAAGGACCCTGCTAGCTCCATCCCAAGTCAAATCATACCATGGAGAACTACCATGTCCTCAAATCCATCTACACGCACCAATAGGCTCTGGACACATCTGACAAGCCTAACGACATAGGGGAGCAGCATAACTGAGGACAACGACAATGAAGACGTAGATCCCCATCACAAGTACTGTCAAGCCAACCAATCATGTCCACACCATCATTGGAGGCAAAGTGTCCATCGAGACCAAATGAGAACACAAGCTGCTCGCCCACACTTGCTTGAATGTGGCCAATGCCGACAACCTCATCACCGATCCGTGGCTCCCTCCTAGGTCTCACTGCTAGATCTCCTTCAGCAGAAAGGATCAATGGGCTACAATACCTAAGCCAGGACATTTTCCTTTGGTTCTTGATCCTTGTATTAACAAGGTTTAGTTCGACAGAGTGCTGATTGACGGTGGCAGTTCCATCGATATACTGTTTAAGAACAGTTTGCCAGCCCTAAAGATAACCCAAGCTGATCTCAAGCCATAAAAGGCATAGTTCTGGGGTGTTCTCCCCGGACAGAGCTCCACACCTCTCGGGCAGATCACGCTACCTGTGCAATTTGGTACCCCGGACCACTTCTGCACCGACTATGTCAACTTTATGGTCGCTGACTTCCACGGCACCTACCATGCTATCCTTGGTCAACCAGCGCTCACCAAATTCATGGCCATACCTCACTACAGGTATTTGGTGCTCAAGATGCCTACCGAGAAAGGGGTTCTAACTCTCAGGGGCAACATATACGCAGCTTATACCTGCGAGGACGACAGCTTCAAAATAGCAGAGGCTCACGACCTCTCTATTCGCATGGCCAAGACCACGCTCGACGCTAAGAAGACCCTAGCTGACCACCTAGAGATCCCAGAGCTCGAGGCCCCACGCAAGAACATCAAGTCCAGAGAGCACAAAGCGATCCAGCTGGTCGACGGTGATCCTAGCAAAACAGCCCTTATCGGGGCCAACCTAGATCCTAAATAGGAAGACGCGCTCATCAGGTTCTTGAGGAGCAACATGTGTGTGTTCGCATGGAAACCCGCTGACATGCCCGGTGTACCTCGGAACTTGATCGAGCACTCCTTAAATGTCGACGACAAGGCCAAATCTATCAAGCAGAAGCTACTGACAATTCAGCTCATGATAAAAAGGAGGCTATTAGGGTAGAAGTTACACTGGCTTTTGGCAGCTTGGATTTATCAAAGAAGTGTATCATCCGAAGTGGTTAGCCAACCCGGTTCTTGTACGCAAAAAGAATAATGAATGGAGAATGTGCAGTTGATTACACTAATCTCAACAAACACTGCCCTAAAGACCCCTTCAGCTTACCTTGCATAGACGAGGTCATAGATTCAACTGTCGGATTGTGAGTTGCTTTCCTTTCTCGATTGCTACTCAGGTTATCACCTAGATTCGCTCTCAAAGACGATGACCTAGATCAAGACATCCTTCATCACAGCCCTTCGGCGCTTACTACTACACGACCATGTCATTTGGGCTCAAGAATGCCGGGGCTACCTACCAACGCGCCATACAGGCCTGCCTCAAAGATGAGATAAAAGATGACCTCATCGAGGCTTATGTTGACGATGTAGTTGTTAAAACCAAGGAAGCATACACCCTTGTTGACAACCTCAAATGTACCTTTGCAGCTCTTAACACATTCTAATGGAAATTAAACCCAAAGAAGTGTATCTTTGGTGTTCCATCTGGTATATTGCTCGGCAATGTCATCAGTCACGATGGCATATGCCCTAACCCAAAGAAGGTGAAAGCTGTCTTGGACATGAAGCTGCGCAAAAAGGTGAAGGATGTTCAGAAGCTTACCGGATGCATGGCTGCTCTAAGTCAGTTCATATCAAGATTAGGTGAAAAAGGACTACCATTTTTCAAGCTGCTCAAAGCATCTAAGAAGTTTGAGTGGTCAGAGGAAGCGGACGCTGCCTTTACACAGCTGAAATAATTCCTTACATCACCTCCGGTCCTCACTGCTCCTAGAGAAGACGAAACCCTCCTGCTTTACATTGCGGCAACTAATCGAGTGGTCTCCACTGCCATGGTGGTTGAGCGCGACGAGCCTAGCCACGTCTACAAGGTACAACGACCAATATATTTCATCAGTGAGGTGCTCAATGAATCCAAGACTAGGTACCCATAGATTTAGAAACTGATCTACGCCATACTAATCACATCTCGAAAGTTGAAACACTACTTCGATGGATATCATGTGATGGTCATGACTGAGTATCCTCTAGGAGACATCATTCGCAACAAGGATGCAAATGGGCGCATCGTCAAATGGCCAATGGAGCTATGCCCTTTCTCCTTGGAATTTGCAAGCCATACTACGGTCAAGTCTCAGGCACTTGTCGATTTCATCGTCGAGTGGATAGACTTAAGCACACCTGCCTCTCAGGGGCCTAATGAGTATTGGAAGATGTACTTCGACGGCTCTCTCAACATCGATGGCGTAGGAGCAGGAGTCCTTTTCGTATCACCATCCAAGGAGCAGCTCCGATACGTCCTAAGGATTTATTTCCTGGCGTCTAATAACGCCACCGAGTACGAAGCATGCCTACATGGTCTGCGCATTGCGGTCGAGCTTGGTGTCAAACGTCTCTATGTCTATGGAGACTCGGCTTTGGTCATCAACCAACTCAACAAGGACTGGGATACGACCAGTGAAAAGATGGATGCATACTGCAAATCGTTCAGAAAGCTAGAAGGCAAGTTCTATGGCATCGAGTACACACATGTGGTCTAGGACAAAAATCAAGCAGCAGATGTGCTGTCAAAGTTAGGATCATCTCGAGCCAAGTACCACATGGCATATTTGTTCAAGACCTGCTCACGCCTTCAATCGAAGAAGAAGATCCCGTGGTCGACAAGCCTCCAGACCAGCCATTGGTGGCTACGGTTCTGGCGTCAAACACCACCAAACCACCTCTAACCACTAAGGAGCCTGACTGGAGAGTACCTTTCATCAAGTACCTGACAGATGGTAGTGGTTACACCAATCGTACAGAAAACAAATGCCTGATGCGTCCCAGTAAGTAGTATCTGCTCGTCGATGGCAAATTGTGGTGCAAGAACGCGATGGAGGAAATCTTGATGAAGTGTATAACCTAGGAGGATGGTGAACATCTCCTAGACCAAATCCACTCTGGCTCCTATGGCAACCACGTGGCCTCAAGAACGCTGGTTGGCAAGGCTTTCCGAGCAGGGTTCTATTAGCCGTCAGCCATAGCCGATGCAGAGAAGCTAGTCCACCATTGTGAAGGTTGTTAGTTCTTCGCCAAGAGAATCCATGTACCAGCACATGAGATTCGGACAATACCAACCTCTTGGCCCTTCGCATGCTGGGGACTAGATATGATTGGGCCTTTCAAACCGGCCCCTGGGAAATTTACATGCGTCTTTGTGCTGATCGACAAATTTTCCAAGTGGATAGAGTATATGCCCCTAGTCAAGGTATCTTCAGAAAAGGCTGTTGCGTTCATCGACCATGTCATCCACCGCTTTGGCATACCCAACAGCATCATCACTGATCTAGGTACTCAGTTCACCAGGAACGCTTTTTGGGACTTCTGCGATGAAAGGAGCATAGTAGTAAAATACGTCTCGGTGGCGCACCCTAGAGCTAATGGATAGGTCGAGCGGGCAAATGGTATTATCTTGGACGCACTTAAGAAGAGGATGTATAGAGAAAATGACAAAGCTCCTGGAAGATGGCTCAAAGAGTTACCAGCTGTGGTCTGGGGACTCTGAACCTAGCCCAGTCGCAATACCGGCATATCACCATACTTTATGGTTTATGGCACTGAGGTAGTGCTCCCAGTGAATATAGCCTTCAGATCAGCACAGGTAGAGAACTTCGATGAAGACAAGGCCAATAAAGTACAGGAGCTAGAAGTAAATAGTGCAGAAGAGAAGCGGCTTGATTCTTGCGTATGTACAGCCAAATACCTTGCTGTTTTGCGTAGGTACTACAACAAGAACGTCAAGGAGCGGTTCTTTATGGTTGGGGACCTGGTCCTAAAGTGGAAGATAAATCAGGCTAGCATCCACAAACTCGTAACCCCATGGGAAGGGCCCTTCATGATCAAGGAGGTTACACGACCAACATCTTACAGGTTAGCTCACCTGGACGGTACAGACGTACCCAATTCAAGGCACATTGACAAGCTTAGGCGTTTGTATGCTTAACTACTGAGATATGTACCCCTTTTGTACTTTCAATTTAATTCAATAAAGGTATTATGATTTCTCTGACCACTCTAATGTGTCACTTCGAAGTCTATTGTTATTCTAACTCAACCAGTTAAAATCGACCACCATTCCTTCTCGAGTTTTTAGAGCAGGCCCTGTCTCTAGTTCCTCCTAACACGTGTATGGGATCTGCTCTCTATGCTACGGGTGATCGGCAGGTCCTCTTTGGTTTGACTTGTGTGTGTCTACATGTGCACAAGCTACGACCTCACACTCCGACCACAAGATAAACTAGGGCCATACAAACTTTTTAGGATGATGTGTCGACTAAACTGGTACAACTAAACAGAATGCTAACATGTTCTCACTTAGTTACACCAACACGATATCCAAGCTTAAATATGTTTTCTACAAACCAAACAAGCTTATGCTGATATACAGTTACATTATTACAAGCTTGCCTGAAAGGTCCAAGTTTACAATAACACAGCTACATCTTCTTCCATAGCTATAGCCTATACTATTGGCTGGTTGGGGCACGCGACACCTGCTGCTCGCTGGGCCCGACATCATGCAAGGGTCTCATAGACTTTGGCATTGATCGAGCTGAAGAAGATGGCCCCGCTGATGCCTGGCTGGTCGAGACCGCAGGCTTCATCGGTTGGCTTAAAAATGACGACGCTTCCAGCTGACTTGTTGATGGCGTTCCCTATACAGGTGGTGTCGCGCCTCCACATAGGTTAATGTCGCTAATTATTTTCGCCGACAAGTCCAACTGGGTCATCCGTAGCTCCTCAGCCTTGTCTGGATCTACCTCCTTTGGGTATCCAGCCTCTAGACGCTTGAGATCGATCAAGGGGTAGTGAGCACATACCATGCTCAGCACATGTGCGCCTGTGTACTCACCCTCCTCCTTCATGAACTCTTGGAACCATCCCCATGCCTTTCGGCATCTCTCGATCAATCCCAGCTGCGGCATGCTTGGTATGTCCTCTGTTAGCGCCAGATCGATGAGGTTAAGGACCGGCAAAATGCCCGTTGCCACCTCCTAGCACCGGTTTTTCCAGGTGTCACGATCCTTGGTGATCTCTTGGCACTGTGCTTTCTAGCCATCACGGTCTTCTATCACAGCCTCTAGATGCTTCTTCGCATTGATTTTTATAACTGAAAACCACACATGCTGTTAAGATGCTATATTACGCCAAACTATGGTAAGAAACAAAAACGAGCAAAGGGGTTTGGAAAACTTACCTTTCAGCTCCTCTGTCATCTTGGTCGTGTGGTCCCGGAGCTACGACTGGTCTTGCGCCAGTTTTTTGTTGTCCTCTTTCAGGCAATCACACTCTGTGGGGGTATTAACCCCTATACCCTTACGGCTAAGCTTGGGCTGGCCCGGATCGATGGGTTCAGTCCACCCGAAAAACGACGTGCGGCTCGGTCCACCTGATCGGAGTCCCGCACAAGGAATCAAGATGGATTTGGCGACCAAGCAGGATCCTGGTCGATTAGAATAGGAATCCTTGTCCGGCCACATATGGCAATTGTAACTGACTAGGATTAGTTTCCAGATCTGTAACCCTGCCCCCCGGACTATATAAGGCGGGCAGGGGACCCCTCTAAAAAACATCTCTCATTGACATACAGCAATACAAATCAGACGCAGGACGTAGGTATTACGCCTTCTTGGCGGCCGAACCTGGATAAAACCTCTGTCTGTCTTGCGTCACCGTCTTGTTTGGGACTTGCGCATCTGTCTGCCGATAATCTACTACCTTGGGCATACCCCTAGGTAGACTGCCGACCATATTTCGTCGACAGTGGCGCGCCAGGTAGGGGGTGTGCGCTTGATCCATGGCGAGCCAGATGGACCTCAAATCAACAACGTGTTCTCATCGTCAATCTCGTGGAGATCCATCCCGGTCCACGACGACGATTCATCGCTGCTACACCAGCCCCTGCGACATCAGATCCGATCTCGGAACCACCTCCGAGGTCGTCTTCACCAACAACTTGCCGTCGCTGCTCTCGTCAGCCCTCGTCGACGACTAGCCGCCGTTGCTCTGGTTAGCCCTCGTCGACGACTAGCCGCCGCTGCTCTGGTTGGCCCTCGTCGACAACTCGCCGCCGATGCTCTCGTCGGCCCTCGTCGACAACTCGCCGCCGATGCTCTCGTCAGCCCTCGTCGACGACTCGCCGTTGCTGCTCTCGTCAGCCCTCGCCGACCACTCGCCGTCGCTGCCCTCATCAGCCTTCGCCGACGTCCCTCGCTATCGACTCGTCGTCGCCGCTCGGCGGCCTTTGCCGATATCCATGGCGAGCCACTCGCCGTCGCTGCCCTCATTAGCCTTCGCTGACGTCCCTCGCCGTCGATTCATCGTCACCGCTCGACGGCCTTCGCTGATGTCCCTCGCCGTTGACTCGTCGTCACCGCTCGACGGCCTTCGCCGACGTCCCTCGCCGTCGACTCGTCATCACCGCTCGACGGCCTTCGCCGACATCTTTCGCCGACGTCCCTCGCCGTCGACTCGTCATCACCGCTCGGCGGCCTTCGCCGATATCCTTTGCCGACGTCCCTCGCCGTCGATTCGTCGTCACCGCTCGACGGCCTTCGCCGATGTCCCTCGCTGTCAACTCGTCGTCACCGCTCGACGGCCTTCGCCGATGTCCCTCGCCGTCGACTCGTCGTCACCGCTCGATGGCCTCCGCCGAGCTCCGACCACCTCGACCACCAGACCACGTCGACCACGTCCCGAGCAGCTCCGCCGAGCTTCGACCACGTCGACCACCAGACCACGTCGAAAACATCCCGAGCGGTTCCGCCGAGCTTCGACCACCAGACCACGTCGCAATGATGATCTCCGCAAAGAACGGCGCTACGACAATCGCGACCACAGTCATGACGACAGGTCAAAAGGCTCGAGGACTGGACAACTTCATCGCCAACGACACGTCAAGCCATCTCTCGAACATCGCAACACACCGACTACACCCACCGGTCGTCAATAAAGCTAAGTATTATTTTTAATTGAAGTGTGCCCTCTGGTGATCTGGCCCAAGCAAACAAGATGGTCATCATCTCCGGCTCCATGGCTACGCCCAACGGCCTCACGTTCACCGTCGGCCAGATCACCTGGACCACCGGCCCCGACGTTTCCATCGCCATGACCGCGGAGGAGGCGTGGATTCAACCCGCGCCGACGACTACTTCACCTGCATCGGCTACGGCTCCGACCACGGTGGACACGGCTCCGACCACGACTAACGTGGCTCCGACCACGATGGATCTGGCTCCGACCACGGTACATCTGGCTCCGACCACGATTACAGCCACGCCGACAACCCGTCGTCCGCTTCCCCGCTACAAAGGAAAGCAGATCGACGACACCGACTTGCTCGACTCCATCGATCGGGTCGGCATCAAACTCGCTGAAACCCTAGCTCTGGTAAGTACGATTCAAAGTCAACCTAATGAGCAGGTAACATCTCCCCGCAACAGATCTATCCGACCAGCTCGGACCAGTCGTCCTGCACGACTTGGAACAGATCTTGTGGTCGTATCTACCCCTGAGGGGCGCTCCGCTCGTCGCCAGCCAGCCTTCGCGACGGGTCTCCGACTCTGCGAGTACGAGGTCCCGAAGGAGAACCACCAGGTCCAGCCCTACGGCCTGCGAAACGCTGCCTCCAGCTACGCGTACAACCTACGACGCCGCTCGGATCTGTGTCCTATACACCGATCTCGGCCGAAGCCATGCAACATCGTCAACATGGTCCGGATCGAAGATTATCAAGAAGGATCCGTCCACACAGTCCGAGAGGGTGATTCCAGCTCCTCATCCGGCATTGCTTCCAACGCATCGGTCCACACCGAGCTTCAGCGTCACGAAGATGAAGGCGTCAAATACGATCTGGATCTACCGGACCACGCCCCGGGTTTCCCCCAATTTCCGTCTTTCCCGCCAAGACGAGGGGATTTAATCCATGTTGTCAGCAACGACGAGCCGCCAGCGGTTGGCGAAACAGAACAAGAAAAGACTGCACGCGAAGCACGCAATATTGACCGGTTTAATCGCCGGCAAACCGAAGCTGGAGCAGACCAGGAGGCACGACGCATAAGGGTCCAGCCACGTGACCTCAACAATGCTTTCGACAGGGTGGGGGACAAACAAGTCTTCAAGACCCCAAGCGCCAACGTAGCCGTCGCTATGGCGACAATGCAGCGGCTGCCCAACACTCCCGAGACTCAAGTAATCCGTGATGACATACAAGCTTATCTGACGGCTGCTATGGCTCAGACCGCAGAGATGAACCAAGCCCGGGCTCCATCCGTTTCTGTCGAATCAAGCCACAGCCGCCAATACTCAAGTCGCTCACAGCCACTCAACCAACGTGGCTCGCGCAATAACGACCCATCAGACAACCGTCAAGGCGGAAACGGTGGTCGTGATGGTGGTCGGGACGACAACCGCCGCCGGGAGGATAACCGCCACGACGTTCGAGGCGACAACCGCCGAGATAACCGCGAAAATCGCCGTGATAACCACGGTCGCAGGGCCAACCCAGATGGCAATCGAGATCGCCGCGATGGCAATAACGATCTCCGCCATCACCTCGGTGGACGTGATCTACGTGCTCGCATCAACCAGAGAGCCGACGATCGTGCATCCCATGAAAGCTATCGCCGTATGGAGTATGACACCGCCCACGGTCCGCCGGGCCTGAAGCAGTTCACTCCACACCTGCGCCAAGTCATATGGCCCAAGAATTTCAAGCTCGAGAAGCTTCAGAAGTACGACGGCAAGGAAAACCCCGAATTATGGGTCATGCTCTACGAAACTGCGTGCCGCTCAGCCATGGCCGACGAGCACGTCATGTCTAACTACTTCCCAGTCGCTGTTGGTCATGCAGGTCACCAATGGCTGGTTAGCTTGCCAGCGAACTATTTTGACTCTTGGCAGGAGCTCAGGCAGGCCTTCATCGACAACTTCATCGCTACTTGTGAACAACCCGGCAACAAGTACGATCTGCAGCGGATCCGAGATCGAAAGGATGAACCACTGCGCGAGTACGTTCGGCGTTTCTCGGAGATGCGCATCAAGGTCCCATCAATATCCGACAACGAAGCAATCGAGGCTTTCGTCACCGGCCTCCGTTTCCACGACGCCCTAAGAGACAAGCTCCTCCGGAAGAGACCCGAATCGGTCACAGCGCTTTTGGCCACCGCTAAGAAATATGCAGACGCTGACGACGCTAAAAAGATAATCGTTGAAGAAGCAGCAAGGGTTCCACGCTCCGACCACCCTCCACACCGCGACGATTACCGCAGTAATCGTGGTCGGAACGACAATTTTGACCGCCGCAACCAGCGCAACGACTCCCGCGACCACCGTGATCAACGTAATCAGCGGCGCAACCGCCGTAGCGATTACAGAAACAAGCGCGCTCGGGAAGACGACGGCGAGGTCAATACCGTGAAAAAGGGCGGCGGACGTCGTAACTACGAGGACGACTACGCCAAAGCATTGAAGGGGCCCTGCCAGCTCCATCCTAAGTCGAACCACACCATGGAGAATTGCCGCGTCCTCAAGACTATCTACACACGTCAACAGGCTCCGGATACGTCCGACAAGCCTAACGACGCGGGGGAACAGCGCAACGAGGACAACGACGACGACGATGCAGACCCTCGTCACAAATACGTCAAGCCGACTGATCGCGTACACACCATCATCGGCGGCAAGGTGTCCATCGAAACCAAACGAGAACGCAAGCTGCTCGCCCGCGCTTGCATGAACGTGGCAAACACCGACAACCTTCTCACCGATCCACGGCTTCCTCCGTGGTCTCACCGTGAAATCTACTTCAGCAGGAAGGACCAATGGGCCGCCATACCCGAGCCAGGGCGTTTTCCCCTGGTCCTCGATCCTTGTATCAACAAGGTTCAATTCGACAGGGTACTGATCGACGGCGGCAGCTCCATTGATATACTGTTCAAGAACAGCCTGCCCGCTCTGAAAATAGCCCAGGCAGACCTGAAGCCGTACGAGGCACAGTTCTGGGGCGTTCTCCCCGGACAGAGCTCCACACCTCTCGGGCAGATCACGCTACCTGTGCAGTTTGGGACTCCGGACCACTTCCGCACCGACTACGTCAACTTCGTGGTCGCTGACTTCGACGGCACCTACCATGCTATTCTTGGTCGACCGTCGCTCACCAAGTTCATGGCCATACCTCATTACAGGTATCTGGTGCTCAAGATGCCTACTGAGAAAGGAGTTTTAACCCTCAGGGGCAACGTATACGCAGCTTATACCTGCGAGGACGACAGCTTCAAAATCGCAGAGGCCCACGACCTCTCTATTCGCATGGCCGAGACCATGCTCGACGCTAAGAAGACCCCGGCCGACCACCTGGAGATCCCAGAGCTCGAGGCTCCGCGCAAGAACATCAGATCCAAGGAGCACAAGACGATCCAGCTGGTCGAAGGCGATCCCAGCAAAACGGCCCTTATCGGGGCCGACCTGGATCCCAAATAGGAAGACGCGCTCGTCAGGTTCTTGAGGGGCAACGTGGGTGTGTTTGCATGGAAACCTTCCGACATGCCCGGTGTACCTCGGGACTTGATCGAGCACTCCTTAAATGTCAACAGCAAGGCCAAACCAATCAAGCAGAAGCTACGACGGTTCGCTCGCGACAAAAAGGAGGCGATTAGGGTAGAAGTTACGCGGCTTTTGGCAGCCGGATTTATCAAAGAAGTGTATCATCCGGAATGGTTAGCCAACCCGGTTCTTGTACGCAAAAAGAATAATGAATGGAGAATGTGCGTTGATTACACTGATCTCAACAAACACTGCCCTAAGGACCCCTTTGGTTTACCTCGCATAGACGAGGTCGTAGATTCAACCGCCGGTTGCGAGCTGCTTTCCTTTCTCGATTGCTACTCTGGTTATCACCAGATCGCTCTCAAAAAAGACGACCAGATCAAGACATCTTTCATCACGCCTTTCGGCGCCTACTGCTACACGACTATGTCGTTCGGGCTCAAAAACGCCGGTGCTACCTACCAACGCGCTGTACAGGCCTGCCTCAACGACGAGATAAAAGACGGCCTCGTCGAGGCTTATGTCGACGACGTAGTTGTCAAAACCAAGGAAGCTCATACCCTTGTTGACAATCTAGAACGCACCTTCGCAGCCCTTAATACGTTCCAATGGAAATTAAACCCAAAGAAGTGCATCTTTGGTGTCCCTTCTGGCATATTGCTCGGCAACGTCGTCAGTTACGACGGCATACGCCCTAACCCGGAGAAAGTCAAAGCTGTCTTAGACATGAAGCCCCCGAGAAAGGTGAAGGATGTCCAGAAGCTTACCGGCTGCATGGCTGCTCTAAGCCGTTTCATATCAAGGTTAGGAGAAAAAGGACTACCGTTCTTCAAACTGCTCAAAGCGTCCGAGAAGTTTGAGTGGTCGGAGGAAGCAGACGCCGCCTTCACGCAGCTGAAGCAATACCTCACGTCACCTCCGGTACTTACTGCTCCCAGAGAAGACGAAACTCTCCTACTTTACATTGCGGCAACCGATCGGGTGGTTTCCACTACACTGGTGGTCGAGCGCGACGAGCCGGGTCACGCCTACAAGGTACAGCGGCCAATTTATTTCATTAGTGAGGTACTCAACGAATCCAAAACCAGGTACCCACAGATTCAGAAACTGCTCTACGCCATACTGATAACATCCCGAAAGTTGAGACATTACTTCGACGGATATCGTGTGGTAGTCATGACCGAGTATCCTTTGGGGGACATCATTCGCAATAAGGACGCGAACGGGCGCATCGTCAAATGGGCAATGGAGCTATGTCCCCTTTCCTTGGAATTTGCAAGCCGTACTACAATCAAGTCTCAGGCACTCGTCGATTTCATCGTCGAGTGGACAGACTTAAGCACGCCTGCCTCTCCGGGATCCGACGAATATTGGACGATGTACTTCGATGGTTCTCTCAACATTGACGGTGCGGGAGCAGGAGTTCTTTTCGTGTCACCATCCAAGGAGCAGCTCCGGTACGTCCTCAGGATTTATTTCCCAGCATCTAATAATGCCGCCGAGTATGAAGCATGCCTGCATGGTCTACGCATCGCGATTGAGCTTGGGGTTAAACGTCTCTATGTCTACGGAGATTCGGCTCTGGTCATCAACCAGCTCAACAAGGACTGGGACACGACCAGTGAAAAGATGGACGCATATTGCAAATCAATAAGAAAGCTGGAAGGCAGGTTCTATGGCATCGAGTACATACACGTGGTCCGGGACAAGAACCAAGCAGCGGATGCGTTGTCAAAGTTAGGATCATCCCGAGCCAAAATCCCACATGGCGTATTCGTCCAGGACCTGCTCACGCCTTCCATTGAAGACGAAGATTCAACGACCAACAAAATTTCAGACCAGCAATTAGTGGCTACGGTTCCGGCGCCGAGCACAGCCAAGCCGCTTCCGACCACTCATGAGCCGGACTGGAGAACACCTTTCATCAAGTACTTGACAGATGGTAGCGGTTATATCGATCGAACAGAAAATGAGCGACTGATGCGTCGTAGTAAGCAGTATCTGCTCGCCGATGGCAAGTTATGGCGCAAAAACGCTAAGGAGGAAATCTTGATGAAGTGTATAACCCAGGAGGAAGGCGAGCATCTCCTAGACCAAATCCACTCTGGCTCCTGCGGCAACCACGCGGCCTCAAGAACACTGGTCGGTAAGGCTTTCCGAGCAGGGTTCTATTGGCCGTCAGCAGTGGCCGACGCAGAGAAGCTAGTCCGCCGCTGTGAGGGTTGTCAGTTCTTCTCCAAGAGAATCCATGTACCAGCACATGAGATCCAGACGATTCCAGCCTCTTGGCCCTTCGCCTGCTGGGGACTGGACATGATTGGGCCTTTCAAACCAGCTCCTGGGAAATTTACATGTGTCTTCGTGCTAATTGATAAGTTTTCTAAGTGGATAGAATACATGCCTCTGGTACAGGCATCCTCAGAGAAAGCTGTCACATTCCTCGACCAGGTCATCCACCGTTTCGGCGTGCCCAACAGCATCATTACTGATCTAGGTACTCAGTTCACCGGGAACGCTTTTTGGGACTTCTGCGATGAAAGGAGCATAGTTGTAAAATACGTCTCGGTGGCGCATCCTAGAGCTAATGGACAAGTCGAGCGGGCAAATGGCATGATCTTGGACGCATTGAAGAAGAGGATGTACAGAGAAAATGATAAAGCTCCTGGAAGATGGCTCAAAGAGTTACCAGCCGTGGTCTGGGGCCTCTGAACTCAGCCTAGTCGTAACACCGGCGTCTCACCATACTTTATGGTTTACGGCGCTGAGGCAGTCCTCCCACCAGATATAGCTTTCAGATCGGCACGGGTAGAGAACTTCGATGAAGGCAGGGTCAATGAAATACGGGAGCTAGAAGTCAACAGCGCAGAAGAGAAAAGGCTTGATTCCTGCGTACGCACGGCCAAATACCTTGCTGTTTTGCGCAGGTACTACAACAAGAACGTTAAAGAGCGTTTCTTCGTGGTCGGGGACTTAGTCCTGAAGTGGAAGACGAACCAGGCTGGCGTCCACAAACTCGCAACCCCATGGGAGGGACCCTTCATGATCAAGGAAGTCACACGTCCAACGTCTTACAGGTTAGCTCACCTGGACGGCACGGACGTACCAAACTCGTGGCACATCGACAAGCTTAGACGTTTCTATGCTTAACTACTGAGATATGTACTCTACTTACATTTTCGATTTACTTTAATAAAGCAATTATGATTTCTCCGACCACTCTAATGTGTCACTCCGAATTTTATGGTTATTTTAACCTAAGGCAGTACAAGCCGACCACCACTCCTTCTACGGTTTTCGGAGCAGGCCCTGTCTCCGGTTCCTCCCAACACGTGCACGGGATCTGCTCTCTGCGTTGCGGGTGATCGGCAGGTCCCCTCTGGTTTGACTTGTCTGCGTCCACGTATGCACAGGTCATAGTACCTCATACTCCGACCACATGCCAGAC
Organism: Miscanthus floridulus; assembly: GCF_019320115.1. Taxonomy (NCBI): domain Eukaryota; kingdom Viridiplantae; phylum Streptophyta; class Magnoliopsida; order Poales; family Poaceae; genus Miscanthus; species Miscanthus floridulus. The sequence continues at coordinate 62,899,383 of NC_089583.1, read as the reverse complement.
TAGGGCCACACAAACTTTTCAGGATGACGTGTCGAGCAAAACGGTACAACTAAAACAGAGCGTTAACACGTTCCCACTTAGTTACACCGACAAAAAAAAAAAAAAAAAAAAAAAATTCAAGCTTAAAGTGCGTTTTGTATAAAACAAATAAGCTTATAATGATATACAGTTACGTTATTACAAGCTTGCCTGAAAAGGCTCAAGTTTACAATAACACAACTATGTCCTCCTTCTACAGCTCTAAGCCTATTACATTGGCTGGTCGGGGCGCATGGCATTTACTGCTCGCCGCCTCCGATACCCTACTCGATTCTAGGGGACTCTAGAGCTAGTCAAGCTGAAGGGGATGGCCCCGCCGGTGCCTGGCTGGTCGAGACCGCAGGCTTCGTTGGTTGGCTTGAAGGTGATGGCATTTCCAGCTGGCTTGTCGATGGCATACCCTGCACAGGTGCTGTCCCACCTCCGCACAGGTTAATATCGCCAATTATCCTTGACGACAAGTCCAGCTGGGCCGTCCGAAGCTCTTCGGCCTTGTCTGGGTCTATCTCCTTCGGGTACCCAGCCTCCAAGCGTTTGAGATCGATCAGGGGGTAGTGAGCACGCACCATGCTTAGCACATGGGCGCCCGTGTACTCACCTGCCTCCTTCACGAAGTCTTGGAACCATCCCCATGCTTGCTTGCATCTCTCGACCAGTCCGAGCTGAGGCCTCCTTAGCTCTTCCTCTGTGAGCGCCGGGTCGATGAGGTCGAGGACGGGCACAATGCCAGTTGCCATTTCTTGGCACCGCTTGCTCCACGTGTCCCGCTCCTCGACGGCCTTAAGGCATTGTGCTTTCCAGTCGTCACGCTCCTTGATCACGGCCTCAAGGTGCCTCTTGGCATTTACTTTCAAAACTGAAAATATTACAAGACATCAAACGTGATGACACGACAAGGCAATGCGGGCAGTTGAATGAGCAAGGCGGTCTGGAGTGCTTACTTTTCAGGTCGTCCTTCATTCTGTTAGTGTGGTCTTGGAGTTCCGACTGGCGGCGTTCCAATTTCTCGTTGTCCTCCTTCAGGCGACCACATTCTGCAAGCGCTCGGCTGTTCTCCCCCTGGAGGCGGGTCACTTCAGCTTCTAAACCTGCATTACAGCTATTACTGTCAGGAACAAAAAAAAAACACAAGTCCAGCACTTGCTATGATACGGTGAACACTTACATGTTTTCTCCTGCTCTTTGTTTTTGAGCTGGCCGACCAGGTTTTGGTTCTGTGCTTCTTGGTTTGTCCTCTCCTGGTCGGTGGCTTCAAGTTGGCGCCGTAGGCGTTCAACTTCAGCCGTCAGCTCCTTATTGGTCTTCATGACTACTTCTATCTGGTCGAAGCACCTTTTTCGGTACCTCGCAGTTTTCATCACGTCCTGCATACAGACAAGCTACGTCAGACAGCTTGACTACACAACAGGTTTAAGGACTAAAGCCAAATATACCTGGACTTCAGTCACCAGGCGTTTGGCTGCTCGCTCAACTCTTAAGGTTTCCTCGGCCTCTGGGATCTCCTCGTGCATGACCCATTCATCGTTCCGATAGCGCGACACATATACATGTTGTCGTCTATCTTGGGGATGGCCCAGGACTTCTTCCACTTCATCCTCTTCAGCCTCCTGTTCGGGAGGCGGTAGTGGTCCGGAGTTCGCAGACTCCACGACCACCAGGGCTTTCCCACGAGCCGTCGCGTCGGCACCCTTGTCCTGGGCAACTTCTGGCTGCTGCCCCTCGGCTAGATCCAGCTCCTGTGGTGCTGTGGTATCCTCCTCATCGGGGTTTGTGCTCGGAACACTTGTGTTCTGCTCGGGGACTGGCGTCTGGTCGTACGCCTGCCGAGGCCCAGGCAGAGTCCCTTCCATGGGCTCCTCCACGGCTTGTTTCTGTGCAGTTTGTCCCGCCGTTTTTGGAAAGGACGTCCCGCACCCAGCTAGCTGGTCGGGGCTTTCGGTGGACGCCGATCTAATACATTCAGAGGCAAATTCATAAGACAATAGCATCCAATGCAAAATGACAAGCTTACATCCAAATTATATATACTTACAGTTTTGACTTGCGGAAGGATGTGGCGAAGGAACGTCTCCTCGACCGCCCCTGCTCTGCTTGCTCGGCAGTTTCCACCGGGACTTGTTCAACCTCCGGTACGGGCGTCGGAGGATGATGCGGCATGTTCCCTTCGTCTGTGCTCTGTGTTGCCGTGGTCGGTGCTGTGACCACTGCTGGCACAGAGGAGCCACCCTGCTCCGACGGCCCCACCTGCCTTCTCCTCTTTCGGGGGATGAGCCGGAAGATGTCCGCATCCTCTGCTTCGTCGTCCGACTGGGAGATGATGGCTTGGCGTCGTTTGCTGGTAGCCGGACGCTTGCCGGCGGCTCTGGTCGAGGCGTCTTCAACGGTCTCGAGTACCGCCCAGTGAACGCCGTCGGTCCTGGCGCTGGTCTGGGCGGTTGGCCCAGTAACTTGCGGCCACTCTACACCGGGGGGAGGCGACACAAACACTCCTGCCCGGTCACGGCCATTATACTGAGACGCAAAATGAAGGAAAAAACAGTTATTTTCTTGGTGCAACATGACTTTACAGTTAAAAGGAGGCGTCATTTACCTTTGGGGGAGGGCGAGCCAGCTTGAAGGCGTGTTCAATGGCGTTCAATGCAACATAGTTGGGATCAGCCAGGTTGAATAGCTCTCCAATCCTGGCCTTGATCTCCAGCTTGTCCAGCGGCTCCTTTCTGGTCCTCGTCGGATCAGCGCCTCCTTGGTACTCGAAGCCGGGGTGAATCCTTTTCTGGCACGGCTGAATTCTACGGCTGATGAAGTTGCCGACAACGCTCGGGCCGTCAAGCCTTCCCCACGGAATCAACCCGAGTAGTTCGGCGATCTGCTCCAAGTTGTTGGGCTTCTCCGACCAGCTGCTTTTCTTCTCTGGAATCAGTCCCACATCGCACAGAGTGATGGAGTTTGGCTCTTCACGGATGTAGAACCACTTCTTGTACCACTCGTCCAAAGAGGTGTTCCAGGGACAGTGCAGGTATTGAGCCTTCATGCCATCCCGAAGGTTCAGGTAGACGCCTCCGGCGATCTTCGAGCCACCGCTTCCCTTTTTCCGAAGGCAAAACAGGTGGCGAAAGAGGTCGAAATGGGGCTGGAAGCCACCATACGCCTCGCAGAGATGGATGAAGGTAGAGACGAGAAGAATCGAGTTGGGATGCAGATTGCAAATCCCAATCTCGTAGTACAAACAGAGCCCCTGAAGGAAAGGGTGCACTGGAATCCCAAAACCCCGTTTGAAAAAATCTTCAAAGATCACAATTTCACCTGGTTGTGGATCGGGGAAGCTTTCTCCTTCGGGTACACGCCATCCCGCAAGTGCCTTGTTGTGGAGCACTCCCATGGCGACGAGGTCCTCGATGGTTTGCTCGTTGCTCCGCGACTTCCACCATTCCTTCGCCATGACCCCGCTTTTCTTCTGGGCGTCTCTCTTCGCCATTTGTTCGTCCTTACTAAGTGGGTGGATGCGGGAGACCGAGGGGATTGGTGATGATCTTTGGGAAATAGGGTTTGGCAGGAGGAAGAAGAAGGTTGCGGCGGCGGATGACAATGGGGAATGGTGAGGGTAACTTACCAGACCTACATTATATAAAGCAAAAGGGCACCGTCGTTTCGTCCGCCCGAGAATATTGGGAGTCGTGCGCACGCGCCGCGGACGGTTGTTCACACAACCCCGAAATCTGCGCCAATAAACGCGCTCCTTCGATAACAGTGTACGCGCCTCTTCGTTGATGGTGTAAGAGGGCCCACACTGACACACCTCAATACAGGTGTCAACCGACTGTTTGTTAGAAAACAATAAGAAGACAGAATGACGTACTATACCTATTTGTTTTTGACCAGACGTGTCAGACTGGACAAACTAGACTTGGAAGAGAGTAGAGAAAAATAAATACACCAAATAATAGTACAAGCAGCGCACGTGATCGTGGATTTGCCTTGACCACTACTGTGCTCGGGGACTGCCCAGACCATTACGGTGCTCGGGGACTGCCCGGACCACTACGGTGCTCGGGTACTGTCCAGACCACCTTTTTTGCTCGAAGGCTGCTCCGACCACGGTTGTGCCCGGGGACTGCCCAGACCATTACGGTGCTCGGGGACTGCCCAGACCACTACGGTGCTCGGGTACTGTCCAGACCACCTTTTTTGTTCGAAGGCTGCTCCGACCACGGTTGTGCCCGGGGACTGCTCCGACCATTACTATATTCAGGAACTGCTATGACCACCGCTGTGTTCGGAGACCCTCCCGACCACTTTTTGGAGTTTTGTTCTCTTCGGCTACATGTGATTTATACTCACATACAGTTGAAAGACATTTATTTCGACCTTGCTACAAGACTCATATTTCGCCTTCCAGCAAGCTCGGGGACTACATCGGTACGATGCACCTGCCGGTGTATTTTGTTTGGCCTGTGCGGCAATTGGATTCTTAACTTCAGCAGAATTTCTTTTTTAGACCCTGGCACCACGTGCTTGAGTCACCTACTACCAGGCTCGGGGACTAAGTGGGCACACTTCACCTTGCGGTGAATGTGTTTGTGCTTTGAATGGTTATAAGGATTGTTAATATGCTCGGGGACTGCCCCGACCACTGCTTGAATAGTGTTTTTCCTTGGCTACATGTGATTTGTACTCACATACAGTTAAGCGACATTTCTTTAGACCTTGCTACAAGGCTCATACCTCGCCTTCCAGCAAGCTCGGGGACTACATCGGTACGATGCACCTGCCGGTGCATCTCGTATCGCCTGTACGATGGTTGGGTTCTCAACTAAACTATGAATTCTTTTTAGACCCTGGCACCACGTGCCTACGTCACCTCCTACCAGGCTCGGGGACTAAGTGGGCACACTTCACCTTGCGGTGAATGTGTTTGTTTTTCGACCCCTACGCTTCTGATGTTCAAGAATGCTATGCTTCAAGACCACTTACATTTCTTTTCAGAAATACAAGTGGGCACACTTCTCAGGACAGAAATCTTTTCTTTTTAAGAGCACCATACATTCTTCGGACAACCTACTTCTCCGGTGATGACGGTGGTCGGAGGCGTCAAGGTTCCAAGCCTCGCTTGTCGGAGAAGGTGAAAATGGCGTGTCGCAGCATAATACATGATGCTCGGGGACTAGCTGTGGGGGTATTAACCCCTATACCCTTACGGCTAAGCTTGGGCTGGCCCGGATCGATGGGTTCAGTCCACCCGAAAAACGACGTGCGGCTCGGTCCACCTGATCGGAGTCCCGCACAAGGAATCAAGATGGATTTGGCGACCAAGCAGGATCCTGGTCGATTAGAATAGGAATCCTTGTCCGGCCACATATGGCAATTGTAACTGACTAGGATTAGTTTCCAGATCTGTAACCCTGCCCCCCGGACTATATAAGGCGGGCAGGGGACCCCTCTAAAAAACATCTCTCATTGACATACAGCAATACAAATCAGACGCAGGACGTAGGTATTACGCCTTCTTGGCGGCCGAACCTGGATAAAACCTCTGTCTGTCTTGCGTCACCGTCTTGTTTGGGACTTGCGCATCTGTCTGCCGATAATCTACTACCTTGGGCATACCCCTAGGTAGACTGCCGACCATATTTCGTCGACACACTCCATGACCGCATGACCATTCTCCTCTCGGAGACAGACCACTTCGGCTTCTAAGCCTGCACTACAGCTGTTACTACCAACAACGCAACATCACTTGTCAGTAGTCGTTGTGATAAAGTGGCTACTTACTTGTTCTTTCCCGCTCTTTATTATTGAGCTGGATGACTAGGTTTTGGTTCTGGGACTCTTGCACCATCTTTTCATGGGTGGCGGCTTCAAGTTGCTGGCGCAAGCGTTCTACCTCCGCCGTTAGTTCCTTGTTGCTTGCAGCAATCCCCTCGATCTGGTCGAAGCATTTCTTGCGGTACCTTGCGGTCTTCATTAAGTCTTGTGTGCATATAGCTAAGTAAGACAACTGCGACTAGACAGCGAGATCAGGGGGTGAAGCGAAGCTTACCTGCACTTCTGTCACTAGCCGTTTCACCGCTTGTTCAACTTTCTTGGTTTCTTCGACCTCTAGGATTTCCTCATGGACAACCCATTGGTTGTTCCACCAACGTGACACATACACATGTTGTCGCTTGTCCAGCAGATGGCCCAGGACCTCCTCCACATCGTCCTCTTCGGGCTCTTCTTTAGGTCTCGGTGCTGGTCCGGTGTTAGCAGCTTCTGTGATCACCAAAGCCTTCCCACGGGCTTCAGCGTCAGTGAATGTGGGCTATGCTCTCACCTCCGGTTGTTGCTCCTCGGTCTGCTCCGTCACCCTCGACGCTGAAGTGTTGCCCTCAGCAGGTCTAGCGCTCGGAGCACTCATGTCCAACTTAGTTAGTCTCTTGACCACCTGCTTGAGGACTGTTGTTTGACTGCTCCCTTGCTGAGGTCCCGACAGATCTTCTGCTATGGCTTCCTTGGTGGTTGGCTGCTGGGCAGTCTGCTCTGCACTTATTGGTGGAGCCACAAAACTTCCGGCTAGCTGGTCCAGACTTTCTGTGGACGCCGAACTAGTACATCCGAGAAAAGTTCAGAAAGCAACCATATTCAATGCAAATTTCTAACTTATAATAAGGTTATAGATACTTACATGTTAGAAGCATAGAATGATGTGACGAATGCATGTCTCTTCGGCCGCACTTGGTCCACGTGCTATGCGGGTGACTCCTGGTCTCCCTCTACATCCAGCACTGTCGCTAGGCCTTGGTGCCCGACACCTCCGCCACTTGTCCTTCGTGCTGCAGTGGTTGGTGGTGTGCTCAGTTGGGTTGTCGCTCCCGTCGCCGGTCGCGTTCCTTGCCCAGGCTCCTGAGGTTGACCTGGCTGCATCCTTCACCACCATCGGTAATGTGGGTCCCATAGGTGCGGAGGAGACACCCTACTCCATCGACTCTAGTTGTCTCCTCTTTCGAGGGACAAGTCAAAAGGTGTCTGCATCCTCTGCCTCCTTTGCGTCATCGTCCGACTAGGAAAAAATCGCCTATCGACGCTTGATGGCAGTTTTCTCCTTCGGGCCCTCCTCGGGCTCATTGATACTTAGCGGCCCCCCGGTAAGCAGGGTGGTTGCTGATCTCTTCTTCGGCTATTTGGAGGCAGCCGACTGCTTACCAGTGGCTAGGGCCGCTACCTCCTCTCTAGCTCCGAGCACCGCCTAGTCGACGTCCTCGTCTTCGATCTCAACGCTGGTCTGGGTGGTGGGACCAGCTCCTTGTGGCCACTCCACTCCAGGGGGTGGCAATGCAAACACTGTCGCTCTATCTTGATCATTAACCTAGGTAACAAAAATGGGTGATCATAGTAAGTTTCCACTTATCCTACCACAATATAAAACTATAGGTACAGGGCAAGATGAGTTACCTTTGGGGGAGGTCGAGCAAGCTTGAAAGCGTACTCGATGTCGTTCAATTTGGCATAATTTGGATCAGCTAAGTTAAATAGCTCCCCAATTCTGGCTTTGACTTCAATTTTATCAAGCGCCTCCTGCCTCGTCCTCGTCGGGTCCGTGCTACCTTGATATTCATAGCCAGGATGTACTCTCCTCTGGCAGGGCTAGATCTGTCGGCTGATGAAGTTCCTGACCATGCTCAGACCATCTAGTTTTTTCCACAGGATCATTCCAAATATTTCTAGAATCTATTCTAGGTGCTCAGGCTTCTCTGACTAGCTTGTCCTCTTCTCCGGAATGTACCCCACGTCGCATAGTGTAATTGTGTTTGTCTCTTTGTGGATGTAGAACCATTTCTTGTACCAGTCATCTAGCGACGTGTTCCATGGACAGTGTAGGTACTGGGCCTTCATGCCATCATGGAGGTTGAGGTACACACCCCCGACTATCTTTGAACCGCCGCTTCCTTTCTTCCGCAGATAGAAAAGATGGCTGAAAAAATCGAAATGGGGCTGGAAGGCGCCATATGCTTTGCAAAGATGTATGAAAGTGGCGACAAGGAGGATCGAGTTGGGATGCAGATTGCAAATCCCAATCTCATAGTAAAGACAGAGCCCCTGAAGAAAAGGATGTACCAGAACCCCAAATCCCCACTTAAAGAAGTCTTCAAACACCACGATCTCACCTGGTTATGGATCGGGGTACCCCTCGCCCTCTGGCACACACCATCCTGCGAGCTCCTTGTTGTGGAGTACCCCCCATGGTGATGAGGTCCTCAATGGTCTGCTCGTTGCTTCTCAATTTCCACCATTCCTTCGCCATGACCCCTGCTTTCTTCTATGCATCACTTTTCACCATGAATCTGGCCTTGCTGATGAACGAGGAAATGGCGGAGGATTGATTGGTGGTGATTTCGGAGGTATTAGGGTTGGCGAGAGGAAGAAGAAGGCTACGGCTGCGAATGGCAATGGGGTTTAGTAAAAAGTAACTTACCTACCCTATACTGTATTTAACCCAAGAGTTATGCCATTTCGTCTGCCCGAGATTCTTGGGAGACGTGCGCATGCGCCGTAGACAGTTATTTTCATAGCCTCAAGATCTATGCCAATATATGCACCTCTTTGTTGCCAGTGTGGGAGGGCCCACGCTAATGCACCTACTGACAGGTGCCACGCAACTGTTTGCTTGACAAGACAAAAAGGCAGTATGACGTGCTATACCCGTCTACTTCTTTGACCAGACATGTCAGATTGAACTTGACAGAGCAAGTAAATAAATAAATATAAAAAAAATAATAGTACAAGTGGCATATGGTTTTTCACCACACTTCTCGTGCTCGGGGACTGTCCAGACCACCATCGTGCTCGGGGACTGTCCAGACCACCATCGTGCTTAGGGACTGTCTAGACCACCATCGTGCTCGGGGACTATCCAGACCACTCTCATGCTCAGGGACTGCCCCGACCACTCTCCGAACATTGCTCGGAGACCGCTCTCCTCGGCTACATGTGATTTGTACTCACATATAATTGAGAAGCATCTATTTAGACCTTGCTACAAGGCTCATACCTCACCTTCCAGCAAGCTCAGGGACTACATTGGTACGATGCACCTGCCAGTGCATCTCATATCGCTTGTACGACGATTGGATTCTCAACTTAAGTGGGAATTCTTCTTAGACCCTGGCACCACGTGCCTGCATCACCTACTACTAGGCTCGGGGACTAAGTGGGCACACTTCACCTTATGGTGAATGTGCTTATTTTATCGACCCTTATGCTCTGACTGTTGGCCATAACTACTACTATACAAGGGTCACTTACATTTCTTTTCAGAAATACAAGTGGGCACACTTGATCAGGAAAGAAATATTTTTTCTTTTTTCTTTAGAGCACCATGCATTCTTCGGACAACCAGAATCTTCGACTATAATCATGGTCTACTGCTTTCTATTCTAACCAGAATACTGGCACATTTGCTTGGTCAATGTTTTAACCAGTTAGAGATGACATGAAGACGGATCGCATTAGCCGAAGGAGATCGAACGGCGTGTCGCAGCATAATACATGGTGCTCGGGGACTAGCTATGGGGGTATTAACCTGTATACCCTTACGGCTAGGCTTGGGCCAGCCCAGACTAGGGGGTCTGGCCCACTAGAAGACGACGCGTGGCTCGGCCAATCTGTTCGAAGTCCCGCGCAAGGAATCAAGGCAGATTTGGAGATCAAGCAAGATCCTAGTCGGTTAGAATAGGAATCCTTATCTGGCCACCTATGGCAGTTGTAACTGGTTAGGATTAGTTTCCAGATCTATAACCCTACCCCCAGACTATATAAGGCGGGCAGGGGATCTCTCTAAAAAACATCTCTCATTGGCATACAACAATACAATCAGACGCAGGACGTAGGTATTATGCCTTCATGGCGGCCGAACCTAGATAAAACCTTGTGTTTGTCTTGTGTCACCATCTTGTTTATAGCTTGCGCATCTGTCTACCGACAATCTACTACCTTGGGCATACCCCTAGGTAGACTGCCGACCATATTTTGTCGACAGGGATGGATCCCGCCTAGCGGCCAATTTTGCTAGAAAATCAGCGGCATAGTTGTCCTTTTGGGGGATGTGATGCAGCTCGATCCCCTGGAATTTGTCCTCGAGCTTATGCACCTCTTGGCAGTATGTTGTCATGAGGGGGCTTTTGTAGGAGGACTCCTTCTTGACCTGATCAATGACTAGCTCCGAGTCGCTGTGAACATAGAGTCACGTAGCACCCAGCTCGATGGCGATGCATAGTCCATTGATGAGGGCCTCATACTAAATGGTGTTGTTTGAGGCTAAAAAGTGGAGGCGGATGGCATAGCGGAGCCTACTCCCATCTAGGGAGATCAAAACCACTCCAGCCCCTTGAGCCGGGCACCATTACGGACCCTTTGAAACCCCAAAAACACATTTTTTGGGATTCAGCCTGATGTTGAATCTTCTAAGGTTCACAAACATTGAGGCCAAGTTTGCGATCAGGTCGTAGGCTTGAATTGTTTTGACCACTATGTCATCAACATATACGACGATCGTTGGTCTTGGTCGCTCGGCTTGATCAGGCTAATCGAGTGGGTCGATTTGGTTGGCGAAGCATTGCTGCATGCACCTTTGGTAGGTGGCGCTAGCGTTCTTCAAGCCAAACGGCATGGTTACATAGCAGTACGAACCATATGGGGTGATGAACGAGGTTGCGAGCTGATCGGACTCTTTCATCACGATCTGGTGATAGCCCGAGTACACATCCAAAAAGGAGAGGATCTCACAACCCAAGGTGGAGTCGACTATCTGGTCTATGTGCGGCAAAGGGAAGTGATCCTTTGGGCATGCTTTATGGAGGCTAGTATAATCAACGCACAATCTCCATTTCCCGGTCTTCTTTTTAACAAGAATGGGATTGGCAATCCAGTCGGAGTGGAATACCTCTCTGATAAATCTAGCTGCCAGGAGTTTGGTGATCTCTTTGCCTATGGCCCTGCGCCTTTCATCGTCGAAATGGTGCAGGCATTGCTTGGCAGGCTTTGAGCCCAGGATGAGGCGTAGTGCGTGCTTGGCGACCCCCCCCCCCCCCCCCCCCGCGGTATGCCTGGCATGTCAGAGGGTTGCCATGTGAAGACATCACAATTGGCGTGTAGGAAGTCGACGAGCTCGCATTCCTATTTGGCCGGGAGCTGGGTCCCGATCCGCACCATCTTGGTCGGGTCGGTGGGGTCGACCCCCACCGCCTTGGTTTCCTTGAGCGAATGGAAGGCTATCGAGGAGGTTGGTTTGTTGCAGTCTGGGAATGCCGGGATCGACGATTCCTCGAGCCGTGGGAGCTCAGTCGAGTTGATGACCATAGTGGCAAGCTCGTAGTGCTCGTGGTCGCACATGAAGGCGTGCGAGAATGCACTGCTCATGGTGATGACGCTGTTTGGTCCTGACATCTTCAGCTTGTGGCAGGTATAGTTGTAGATTGCCATGAATTTGGCATAGCATGGCCACCCCAAGATGGCGTGGTAGGACCCTGGAAAGTCCACCACTTCGAAGGTGAGGACCTTCGAGTGGAAGTTGGCTCGGTTGCCGAACGTGATGGGTAGGTCGATCTGCTTGAGTGGGTATGCCTATGCTCCTGGGATCACCCCATGGAATTGAGGGTGTTGACGTAGAGGATGTTGAGGCCGCTGCCTCCGTCTATCAGCACCTTGGTGAGATGCTTCTTGTGGACTATGGGATCGATGACGAGCGGGTAGCATCCTGGTCTCGTGACGTGGGAGGGATGGTCCCTCTGATCGAAGGTGATTGTTGATTTCAACCAGCTAAGGAAGGAGGGGACGGCCGTCTCGGCGGCGCATGCCTCCCTATAATGCACCTTGTGCTGGTGCTTGGACTAGATGACATCAAATCCATTGAAGATCATGATGCATTCGTTAGCATTGGGGAAACCATCTCCATCCTTGCCCGCCGCGCCTCCTTTCTTGTATGCCACCTCTTCGCCGTCCCCTTCTTTCGGCCCACCGGCCTATCATAGGAAACATTTGAGGAGCTCATAGTCCTTATAGAGGTGTTTGACAGGGTAGGCGTGGTTGGTGCATAGGCTATCCATGAGTTTGTTGAAGTGGCCAGGCAGGCCCTGTTGGGGTTGCTTGCCCTTGTGGTCAGTTGCGGCAACCAACGCGGTGTTGTCTGGCCGGCGCCAGTCCTTTTTGTTCTTCTTGCCCCTCTGTGTGGAGGGGCCCTCATCTAGGTCCATGTGCTTGGCCTTGCCTTTGTCCTAGCCCCCATTGAAGACCACTTCAATTGCTTCCTCGCTGGAGGCGTGGTTAGTGGCGACATCGAGCAGATCATAGGTGGTACGGGGCTTAGGCATCCAAGCTTGTGGATCAGGGACTCGCAGGTCGTCCCAGAGAGGAATGCGCTGATGACGTCTGTGTCGATGACATCAGGGAGGGAGTTGCATCATTGGGAGAACCTGCGGATGTAGTCCTATAGGGACTTGCTGGGCTCCTGCTGGCAACTCTTGAGGTCCTAGGAGTTTCCAGGGCGGACATACGTCCCCTGGAAATTCCCAACGAAGACCCTCTTGAGGTACGCCTAGTCGTGGATGCTGTCGTGCAGGAGGAATTCAAGCTATTCCCGAACATGTTCCCCCACGCAGATGGGGAGATACTTAATGATGAAAAGTCATCATCCACCCCTCCGGCTCAGCAGGCGAGCCGGAAATCTTGGAGCCAAATACCGGGGTTTGTCTCCTCGGTGTACTTGGTGATGTTGGTGGGCGGTCGGAAGCGCTGTGGGAACGACGCTCTCCAGATATGCCGGTCAAAGGCCCATGGTCCCAAGCCCTTAGGACTGGGACTCCAGTCGTCTTGCCGACGACCGTGTCTGGGGCGTGTTTCACCGCTCCCCTCGATGGTTTGGCTGGGATCCATGTCGCCTGCTCTCACCATCGCCTAGTGGGCGTCATCATCATGATAGGCATGATGCCGATTGCTAATGATGCTGCGAGCATCCTGGTGCAGACTGGGCTGCTCATGTATCGGTGGTCGGTGTAGAGCAGGCGCCAGGTCGGATCGAGGCACAACTGCTGCCTCTCGAGCCACACCTGGCATCTATAGCGGTGAGCGGATGGAGCGATCTGTCTAGCGTGTCTCCGCTCCCCCGGTGGGGAGAGAGGGCGTGTGTCGGAGTTGTGATGCGGAGCTTTCCGCTTGTTGTATGGCGGTGGCTTCTACTAGAACCTGGAGGTTCCGATAGACCGCCTGCTCCTGGGGATCGATGAGCTCAGGAACACAGCGTAGAAGCATTGTTGCAGCAGCGATGTTCTGGCTAGCCCGAGTGAACTGTGGGAGGTCATTCCCCTCGTTCATGATGTCGTGTTGGACCTAGTGGGTGCGACCCCGGGCACCGCCCGCTGGGTTATGCGCATGGGACGCAACGTGCTGCACCAAGCTTGCCGACATAGGCGACGGTTGGCTCTACCACCATTGTCGTAGTTCCTTAGCGTGCCCTTGCGCAAATGTGAGGGCCCCCACATGCAGGTCCAGAGGGGTGTGAGTTTGCGCAGACTCCATAATGATCGGCAGCTGTCCTAGAATGTCCGCCATAGCGCACTCCTGGGATGGACGATGGCTAGGTGCCACGTCGCCGATACTGGAGCCATCGCTCTCACCCTCGTCATCCTAGAGTTCATGGAAAGTGGTAGGAGCATAGCTTGCCATTCCCATGAATTTGGATGTGAGGGGGATGGCGACAGGGTCCCTCGGAGCCCCCGAGTGCATGCGTCCATGGGGGACACGAGGCCATAAGGGAACCGATCGTATGGTGTTCATGGTGCGGTAAATATGGTCCCTCTGAATAATCGGCGAGATATAGTAAATAGAGAGTAAATAACAGTATGCATAGTACTCATAATGGGGTTTGAGCAGAGAGTTTGCTCAGAATGAAGGGCAGATGCCGCATCGTTGAAGTTGTCGTGCGTCCCAGAGCCGATGGAGGGCACCCCTCCGATGGGCACTAAAACGAGAGCCTCCTCACAGAGGTGTAGTATGCCGAGCTAGTCGGCGACAAAGTCTAGGCTTCTAAAGAGAAAGGCCTGGGATGGCTCAAAGACGGGTGGAACACATGTCCCAACTGGTGGAAGAGCGGGAAACTCGAGTGAGCCAAAGTGAATCGTATCGCCTGAGCCCGCCATGGTGAAGGTGGCGGAAAAGTGGGGCATCCGATGACCAAAAAGTGTTGAACGTACAACGTCTTCCCCATGGACGATGCCAACAGTCGATGCAGAAAGTGTCCAACAAGTAAATATTTGTAGTTTTGCCATACGATGTGATCGGAGGTGGCCTAGCACTCAATGACAAATGGTTTATACTGGTTCAGGCAACATACCCTATGTCTAGTTGGAGTCGGTCGGTGACTTTATTCCTGAGCCCTAGGTGCTCAAAGTTTGCAGTGGGGTTACAAACGAGAAGGAGAAAGATGGGGGGTACAAGAGGTCCGGTCAGCTCCAGTCAGAAGGGCTGAGAGCGACAGGAGCTCTGTTATGAGCTAAGTGTTCAAGCGTGTGCTTGAGGTCCAAACCTAGTGGTTCTGTGGTTGTGAGCTAGTGAACTTGATCAATCTAACGAGTCTAGAAGCACTTGAATCGACTTGGCTTAACTAAGGAGAGAGCGCATCCCCTTTTATAGATGAAGGGGATGGCCTTACAAGTAAAAAGGAGAGAGTACGTATGCTTCTAAACCTTGCTGCCCACATCAGTGGGTACAGGATGATGGTAGGCACCCACAATATGTTGGATGTCAGATGCACGTGGGAGGCTGCGTCGTTTTGTTCGGGTATGGCAGATGTTGGTACCTACTATACTGTTGATGCCCAGAGGCATGTGAGGGGTTTTACCATGTTCACTCGGTATGGTAAATGCTAGTGCCCACAACACTGTCGATGCCCAGAGGCATGTGGGGGGTTTTACCATGTTCACTCGGTATGGTAAATGTCGGCGCCCACAACACTGTCGATGCCCAGTGGCATGTGGGGGAGCCTTACCATATGAGAGTTAATGGCGCCCATAATACTGTAGGGAAAATGTTGGCGCCTACAATATTGTTTGTGTCAGGATGGTTGTAGAGTACTATTTCTATAGATATATAGGGTACGGTCCCTGGTATCATGGTTTGACTTGGGTGCCTTTTCTTGCTTTCTCCGTTCGTTCCCTGGTCCTTTCCGGGAAAGCGTCCCCGGTCGGTCGGTCCAGTCAGCTCTGGTTGCGCCAGTTCGGAGAAGAGTGGTGAGCAGGGTCTTTGCATACCCCGGTCGGAGACGTGGGGTTGGAGTCAGAAGTAGTGTCTTGACCAGGCCTTCCGATCAGAGAGGTCATCTAGAGGCGGGCTAGAGATCGAAGTGAGTGCTCCGGTCAGAGAGGAGGGCCAGAGTCAGAAAATGGGCGTCGTTCCTCCTCGGCCAGGCCTTCTGGTCGGTGATTGGATCGCCCTTCTGGCTTGTTGTTCCGATACTTGGGCCGGCCCATGAGTTGCGTGTTGTCTGCTTAGGCCGAGCCTTTGTTGGGAAGCCGGTCCACAAGGGGCCCTAGGTTTATGAACCCGACAATATCACCCTAGAGGAGATGAAGCTAGGGTCATTCCACACCGAAGTTGCAGCCACAACACAAGTACAACGTTATGTCGAAATCGTGGCCACAGAAGAGACAAGGCTGCAGGCAGCTCATAATCTTGACAAGTATCACGCTAGAAACGAAGTCATGGAGGGACAAAAAAGTCATCCACAAAAACATCAGTCCAGGGGACCTAGTTCTCATTCGCCATCTAGACAAAGCAAGGGTAGTTACAGTGGCAATGGTATGGACCTTTCGTCATAGCGAACATGATCAAGCTAGGAACCTTTCGTCTGCTAAATGATGAAGCCATCGAAGTAACCCACACCTAGAATGTAGACAACCTGAGCCGGATTTTACCCATAGTCAGCAGGACTTGCCATAGTCTATCGGTAGTCATCTATAATTTCCAATTCTTGTTTTCCTTTAAGTTTCAGCAAATTCAAGGGGATTCACACTCTTTTTCCTCACAGAGGAAGCCCTTGAGAAAGGGCATGAGGTTTTTTAATGAGGCAATCCTTTCTACCCCATTAAGACAGTAATATTTCTACTTTCCCCAAAAAAGAAGAGCACAGAAAACTAAATGTCAAAACAAGCTAGTAGAGAGCTTGTGTATCGACAGAGTCAACCGCAGGTAAGAGGTTGCTCAACCAAAACTCTTCACAACAGACCTTCGAGTAGGTTTCGCAACCAAGAAAGCCTACGAGCACACTACAAACTTTGACCCTTCAAAAAAAGCGAGAGGGCGAAGCAAAAGCCCATGGGCTAATCACGGACTCTGACCCTCCAAATATGCGAGGGGGCGAAGCGATGAAAGCCTATGGGCTCATTATGGACTTTGACCCTCCGAAAATGCGAGAGGGCAAGGTGATGAAAGCCTACGGGCTGAGTATGTACTTCGACCCTCCAAAAAAAGCGAGAGGGTGAAGCAAAAGCCTGCAGGCTAATCACGGACTTCGATCCTCCGAAAATGCAAGGGGGCGAAGCGACAGAAGCCTATGGGCTGATTATGTACCTCGACCATCTGAAAATATGAGAGGGCGAGGCAACGAAAGCATACAAGCTAACATATGAAAGTATACAAGCATTAAATCCACTTTGTACTCTCAAGTAAATACTGCCACCTACCCCAACAACCTAGAGTAAAGGACGCATACCTCGATAACCCTATAAAAGGGAGGCTGGGTTTCCCAAAACTAGCATCAAACCATGACTCCAAGAAGGAGCAGTAGCTATTTTTCCATCAGAGCAATGCTCAAAGGTAGCGTAGTTCAGAGTAGTATTGTGATAACAAAGGCGAAGTTCGAAAGTAGGGAATAGGCGGCATCGCGGGTTAGATGTTTCTGGCATTCCACCATCCTTTCGCTTTTGGAGCAAAAGGTTATACAAAAGCAAGTCGAAAACTCATGAAGCTCAGATACCGTAAGAGAACATGTAAAGACGGAAGCATCAGCGGTCGGAGAGCAACAGATGCCAAATTATTGCTACGCGCCAAGCCTTAGTGTCGCTCAGCAGGCTGAGAAAGAATCACTACGGAAAGGGCAGGTTGGGGGATACCGCAAGAGAAAACATAACATCCCCCAATCATGCCGAAACTACCGCCTACTAGCCGCACGACCCCATCTAAGGGTGGTGTGACGAAAGCAAAAAGCAGAAGGGCCACATCTCAAGACTCCTTAGCGGTACCACCTTCTTCGCATGAAAGCAATTAAAGTGCAGCGTAGGAATATACAGCGAAAATCGTCTTTAGTACTTCAGGTCGCCAGACCTCCCAATTTGTAAAAGCACTATGTAACAAAATTTACATCAACCAACATGGTCTATTAGCAAAATCTCAATAAAAATCGAGACAGAAGCAATTCATCCCATATCTTTTCTCAAGTAACAGTCCTCGAAGACGAACACAAGCAAATATCAAAACAAGCCCAAAATTTGATCACACATCGACTTTCGCAATCGTAGAAAAAGGTCATTCAATATGCACTTTCATCTCTTATCTCCAAGAAGAATACCGCAATCATAAAAGTCTACAGGCAAATTTTAGATCTTTGCCAAAATCAAAAGTACAGTAAGGTACAGCATTAAACAAAGGTAGGTAGATTCAGAATTTAAGATTCAGCTCCCCAACCACTCCACTAACCGAAATTAAAGGCGTCATACTGGCATCGGCCCTATAAAATAAACCCTAGTCCAGGGGGAGCCTCATAAGTCCCAAAGTCGCTTGTCAAACATTGGTAGGCAATAGATCTGTAGTTAGTAGCTTAGCTTACATTAGGCACCCCAGGGTGAGCCAGAAATGCAACCAGTAACGCTATGCAAAGGCAATCCGGATCCAAGAAATTTCGTGCATCCACCATCTGTCACTCCATGGAGCAAAAGATTATATAGACACAAGCCATAGAATTGTGAGATTCAGATATTGCAATAGAGCACGTAAAGCCAACAGCACAACCAGCATGAGTGGTCTGAATGCCTAAACGTTACCGTAGACTAGGCCCATGAGTCATGTCATGAGACATAAAGGTACCACCACATAAGCTATCGGTGGGGGAGCCTCAATAGGAAATTATAGTATCCCCACATCGGGCGAGGCCGCGACATGAGTTTTTGTGGCATAGGTCACCTTTCGTTCTGTAGGCGCAGTAGGTGCAGACGTGTCAAAAGGCACTTCAGCCAATTGGCCCTATCGACCACCCTGAACACCAAAGCTCAAGGAGCAGGCTGTCATCTCGAGTATTGTAGAAACAAAGGCGAAAGCGGCCAAAAGCCAGCATCATTTCGGGAAATTTAGCTAATTTGCCCCACTGTTTGCAACTTCACGGCAATTAGACGCAAAACAATAGGTAGAAGGAAAGATACCGATTGAGCAGGCCTGCCAATACATTTAACCAAAGGGGAAGGCAAAGCATCCCTATGTAAGCAAACAAAAGATAACCAATAGGATGTAAATTCCCATCAAAGTGAAGTCTATCGCATCTTTATTAAAAAAATAATAAAGTGAAACAAAAGCCCGCTTCTAACATTCAACCGACATTGTTGTTTCGCATAAATCATGTTTTCGCCAACCCCCAACCAAAAAAGTTGAGGGAAGGCATCAAAATTTCTAAGTTGCGCTGAGGGACTGCATCGGAGCCTTTCGCTTGTACTTTCGCCACCCCTAGCCGAAAAGGTTGGGGGAAGGCGTCAAAACTTCTAAGTTACGCCGAGGGGCTGGCATCGGAGACTTTCACGTGTGCTTTCGCCACCCCTACCAAAAAGGTTGGGGGAAGGCGTCAAAACTTCTAAGTTACGCCGAGGGGATGGCATCGGAGCCTTTCATGCGTGCTTTTGCCATCCCCTACCGAAAAGGTTGGGGGAAGGTGTCAAAACTTCTAAGTTATGTCGAGGGGCTGGCATTGGAGCCTTTCGCACATGCTTTCACCGCCCCCTGCCGAAAAGGTAGGGAAAGGCATCAAAATTTCTAAGTTACACCGAGGGGCTGGCATTGGAGCTTTTCGCGCATGCTTTTGCCACCCCCTATCGAAAAGGTTGGGGGAAGACGTCAAAATTTCTAAGTTACGCCAATGGGCTGGCATCGGAGCCTTTCGCGCTTGCTTTCGCCACCCCCACCGAGAAAGTTGGGGGAAGGCGCTAATTTTCCCCTAGTCGCGAAGACGAAAGCCTAGACCTCTTACATTCGACAAAACCCGGCAAAACCTTAAGAGGACACACAAAAAAGCAAAGTTCAACCATACTCGCCGAAAACTCAGGCGCTATCATTATACAATCTATAGAAAATGTTGTATCGGCGTTTCTCATAATCAACCGGTTCCTCTTCGATAGGCTCCTCCAATCCGGCGATGAGCCGGCGTGCGGCACACCCTACGCACGTCGGAGTTGCCTACGAAGACGATGCCTGTTCGCCAAAACAGACAGATCCAACGAAGCGATGAAGTGCTGAAGGTATTCTTCCTTTTGGCGCATTCGTTGGTACAGAAGCCCAAGGAAGTTGGAAAGACGGGCGTTTTGAACTTTCCGACGATATCGAACCCATGAGGCACCGCCAACAAAAAACTCACCACAGCGGATCATGAGAGGATCAATGTTAAGTGGTTGCGTAGGCTCCTCACCCGGAACCAGTGCACCAAAATGTTTAAGCAGGGTTAACACATAAGTTTTTTACAACAATCGCCAAAAGCAACTTGTCCTTCTATCGAAAAGGTGAAAAGTCTATTCATTTACCCCATCGTTTTCGGCATTCCGGGCAGCGCCTTCAACCGAGCTTTTGGCTCTCGAGGCAAGCGAAGCAGTAGGTGAAACTGTAGGTGAAGCGTCGCTGTCATCACGGTGCCACGTGTCTCATTCAAGTACTTCACCATAGCACGAATCGCCCACCTCTCCTCCGAGGACTGGCGAAAAGAGAAAATGGCAACGCGTTAAGTTTCACAGCAAAGGCGAATAGGAAGAACGAAAGGGCAAAACAAAAAATAAACTAAGGCTGTGTTTAGGTGGAGGAATTTGGATTTTGGGGTTACTGTAGCACATTCGTTTTTATTTGGTAAATAGTGTTCAAACATGGACTAATTAGGCTCAAAACGTTCGTTTCGCAATTTTCCACCAAACTGTGCAATTAGTTTTTCTTTTCGTCTACATTTAATGCTCCATACACGGGCCACAAACATTCGATGTGACAAGTAATATAGCAACTTTTTGGAAGTTGGGGTAGAACTAAACAAGGGCTAAGCACGCTAGTACCTTCCTGCGTGACAGAGCTGCATTCATAATGGCCATATCATTGCCGCCCATAGACCAAAATGAATTAAAAAACTTTCCACCAATTGAGTTGGACTTCGCCGAAACCTAGAAGTACCGGTCAACATCCGACAAGTCGAGATGCTCTAGGTGATCACAGTTGGCCTCCAACAACCCAGCGCACATGGCCTTGAAAGCGGTTACCTCGGCAAAATCAAGGCCCAAAGTCATGTGACATTCTAAGGCCAAAATCTCACCAAGCAACCAATCCATGAACAAGCCAGCACTGTAATCCGCCGGGAGCTGGGTGTCACAACCAACGCCGTGCAGGCAGTGGTGATAGCGAGCCGCGATCTCTTTTGCTTTCTTCTTAAGTGAGGTGGCTTCATTGATCATGGCCTCATGAACTCTAGCCAGTTCCTCCTTCACCTTCAGATGATTGGCTTCGGTCGTCTTTCGCTATTCTCTTTCTTCATTCTTCTTCTTGAGGCTCTCAACCTCCTTTTCCAGTGCCTCGATGCGAAGCGTTTTTGTCAAGTTGTCTTCCTCATCTTCTGCCGATACAAAGTGCTTTGCTGTCGCATGCTTCGGTTCAAAAGAATAGACTAAAGAATGAAAGGTGGACAATGGGTCAATTGGGCGAAAAACAAAAGCGAAAAGAACCTCCTAAGAAGTGACTTACGCTGGTCAAGTGATAATCATTGGCTTCCACCAATTTCGCATCCTCCACATCAAGCAAGTCCCTTTCGACCTTAGGGGCGCGAAAGCGGTAACAACACTCCGAGAACTTAGCAGACACGGCACTGCCGGTAGGAAGGAGGCCGATCTCGTGGAAATTGAATCCACACACCATATCGGTGTCCGACGGAACCCCTAGAGAACAAGCAAGGCGGTAAGATTCTTCTTTTAAGGAATCTGGTTCACCAAATGAGCTGGACCCCGTATAAAACCGCATCTCACCATAATCCCCTGGTTTTGGCGCAAGAACCAAATGGCCGAAACCTAGGAGTCACACCTCTACCAAGTCTTGATTCAACCGAATAGATTCATGGTAGAACCGTGTCTTACCTCTCGCCATTTCAATGGTTTTATCTTTCCCTCGACGAAGAGGAGGGTTTCTCCTTACCGCCAGCAACATCAGCGGCATTGTTTTCCAAGGTTTTCCATGATGAAATGGACTTATGGCGCTTCGTGCCATCATCGCGAATGGCGGCATCCACCCCACGATTTTCTTTCTTCGACGCCCTGGCAAGCATCGAGGGGTCAATGACTGACAGATCATCATTAAAAGCATTCACCACGGTAGTTGAAACCTGAGGAGGGGCCATCAGGTCTAAGTTTGGAGGCGAGTCGGCCTGAAACAGAACAGAAACAACGC
This sequence comes from Miscanthus floridulus, assembly GCF_019320115.1. NCBI lineage: Eukaryota > Viridiplantae > Streptophyta > Magnoliopsida > Poales > Poaceae > Miscanthus > Miscanthus floridulus. The sequence continues at coordinate 62,877,657 of NC_089583.1, read as the reverse complement.
GAAAGCAAAAGTCAAATAACAAAAAGCAAAAGGTTATTACATCCAACCAAAGAGCGAATGTCGCCTCCCCACACCCAACTCACCCTATCACTAGAACTGTATTCACCTGTATATTCGCCAAGACAAAAGGAAACCTTTTGACTTTTCCTTTTGATGGGTTTCGCCAGCTCACGCTCGATCCGCACGTCAGCGGGCTCACGGGCCTTGCGCTTGTCGGCAACCTTTCGGTCACTAGTTAGCTTCCGAAGTACGCTTGTAGGCATCCGTAGTAGCTTTCTACTCCACAATGGACCGGTCCTCGTACACAACCCCCATCAAATCAAAAATCCAGTTCAGCCTCCTTTTCGAGCCAAGGCTGGCAAACTTAGGTCCAGTTTAGTTTGCAAAAAGTTTTGCAAATTTTTTCACATTCCCCGTCACATCGAATCTTTGGACGTATGCATGAAGCATTAAATATAAATAAAAAATAAAACTAATTACATAGTTTAGACGAAATCCACGAGACGAATCTTTTAAGCCTAATTAGATTATGATTGGACACTATTTGCCAAATAACAACGAAAACGCTACCGTAGTCATTTTGCAAAATTTTTTGCATCTAAACAAAGCCTTAGCCTCCTGCTCTTTGCCAAGGTAGGCCCCGCAAATCTTTTCGGCCTAGCTTTCATGTGGGCGATGAAAGACTTGTCAGTCTTGAATTCTTTTGGCCTTTGGCATTCTATAGCCAGGCCCTTATAACCATTCAAATCAACTATATCCTTAAATTTTGTGTAAACACACAGTGGCATCTGGTTAAGCGCTACCACTCTTCAACCAGGTCCCTGCTGATCTGCCACTGCGAGGTAAGGATGAAAGCTTCCCCACTCTTCACCTCATTCGGCTGGGATACTGAAAATGAGGGCATGTGAACCCGCGAGTGTGGGGTTAGTTTCGAAACCAAGGCCGAACCTTTCTCTCTCCTATTCGCTACAGGATCCACAACCTCTGCGTCAGTGCATACATGATGGTAGAACCTGAACTGCGCCCACTCCGGCCATTTGTTTTGAAAGGTCGGCACGAGATCTCCACCGCCCTCCAGCTTCTTGAGAACAAAGATATAGGCCCCAAAATCCGAATACACCTCCTCGTCCGTATCCAGATTCTAAAATTTGTTTCGGCGTTGCTGAATCTTATAAAAGCGAGCGAAAGTGTCAACTAGCATATCAGAGCCTGTCGTCTTCATGGCCATGGCGAAAGCACTTAGGCGAGCGATAGTGTTAGGAGTCAACTGATGAAACTGTACCCCAAATCGATCAAGAACACCCGAAACAAAGGGCTCCAAGGGAAAATACAAGCCAGCGACAAAGAAGTCGCGAAAGACGACAGCCTCATAGGGTTTGGACTGCAGTATCGTTTCTTTGCCGGGAAGGCAAAACTATTGATGACCCAACCTATCCGCCTTTAGATAACCCTTGTTCACATAATCTTGTATCAATTTATGAGTAACTCGAGATCGGCCAAGAATAAAGGTGTTCCCAACTGGCGCTGGAGCTGGAGAATTACTAACAGACTTTGTAATAGACACTTGCGCCGAGTCAGACGATGCCTGTGGCCCTTCTTCTTCAATCAGCAAGGCGTTTTCGGTGTTACCCAAAACCACATTCTATGGACCAGTACCCTTTCGACGAGAGGAACTAGAGCAGGCAGTACTGGTCAAAATCGATGAGCTAGAAGAACTACTAGTTGCCTGTCAGTGGACTTTTGACTTGAACTCCCTGAGCTGTTCTCATTTCCACCGGAGGAGCTAGAGGGTGAAGCGACCTCTACCGTGTCAGCCATCTAAAGAGATGGTGAAAACTCAAAACAAAACAAAAATGTGGAAATAAAGAAAAAGTAATAATAAATAACAAATAGTAAAAGCAATAGCAAAAGTACAAGTGAAAGAAAAGATTGAGCAGGAGCGTCCAGGACAGAGCATAGGAAGCGCGACTCAAGCCAACGCTTGCAGGGCGCTTATATAGCCGACCGACTAAAGGCCAAGAGGCATGGCACAAAAACCGAGAGGCACGGCAACTAGCCGTTACTCCATGCATCGTGTCGATTCGCGTTTCAAACAATAGAAATAATAAAAATAAAATATAAAAATAATAATCAGCCACCTTTCCAATTCTAAGAAAATAATGTTTCACAAAATATTAATAATAATAAAACAATAATAAAAGTAAAAAAGACAATCAGCTCAGCGTTTCGCACCTCAGGGGAAGGCGCCAGTCGTTGAAATGATCAGTGAAAACGCGGCGCCCCCTCCCGACGCAGGCAGCGAAAGGGATCAATGAGGGGCTACTATTGGGGGAGGCTTTAGGGGTTTAGGCCCTTTCAGCTCCATACTAATCGGCCAAACATTTCGCATGACCGATGCAAAAGAACTATTGGCGAAATGGACAGGCGAAAGCTAGCAGGTGGTTTCACCAAACCATGCCAGAAGTGCACTGAAGGTTTCGACCAGCCTTTCACCTAGTGGAACGGTTCTGACATTGTTGAATTAAGTAGCGAAAGGATTTGGTGGTTCTCGCCCACGACTGAATGGTGAAGGCATGAAAGTCTTTCGCTAGTAGTATCGCCTGGCTGTACCGAGTGGTACGGTGGCGAAACCGGCGATGAAAGACTGTTGCGGGTTTCATCTCTATGCGATCGGCAGTAGAATGCAGTTTTAGGAGAAGTTTTTCGGCAGACTCATTTATAGTACCCTGATTTTACAGTCATCCCTACATGGGCATTTGCTTCGTGACTCGGACGACAGTTCGGACGTAGTGGCTTGCATTTGCTTCATGACTCGGATGGTAGTTCAGAACTCAGAAACGGTGCCTATAGCTTCCACTATATAAAGAGAAGAGTCAAATGGAAATGAGTTCTTCACTGTGCATTGACTTGAGTAGTCATTTGTCTAATTTTCAAATTGAAATAAAGGGACTTCTTTTTCTTCCTCTCTTAGTTCGATGGCATGGCCAGCAGCTCTTCGTGATGTGGTAGCAGCAATGGAGGTTTCCATGTGCAATGGTGGAGATACATTAATTATTTGCATGTGTTGGATCGATGATATTAAATAATTGTCTTCCTGACTTTTGAACTATTCTATAGGCAATAGGGACCCGACGGGCTATGAATAGAAGAATAGACAGACCGAGCGCATAAACAGGAAGAAGAAGCGAGCGAAAAATCGAAGGAAACTTGACAAAAACTCAATGGAATGCTCCCAAACTTTGCACACCTGGAGTTGTCGAGCTGTCCCAAAAGAATCATAGTCTGAAATCAACTCAAACTCTGGGAATTTCCGATCACGTGCAACAACACAATTTTCCCCCCAAAACATAAAATGGTTCGATTCTTCATTTTCGAGTCGGTTCAATCAAATTCACTCATAGAGTAGCATCAACTCATGTCATCGCACGAATCAAACAAAAAAGAACGAACCAAAATGCCCTTAAATTGACGAATCGAAGCAAGAAAGGGAGAAGGGGAAAAACGGACAGCAAACACAAAGAACGTGAACCACAAAATCACGAACTCGTGATTTGAATCCCAGATGACAAGGTGAGGTAAACTCATGATTTGATTCCTAGAGGACAAGGTGAGGTAACGGCCTCACTTCCCACTGAAAATCTCAGCACAAAATACACGGACACAATCTCAGTTCATCTGTGGACCTAATGAGTAAGACCTTAGGGTGGGAGAAAACCTAGAGAGTGGAAAATGAAAATTCTCAAGAGCTAGGGCTGGTTGGATCAGCCCTTCCCTTATTTATAGGGTTATTACACATGACTAACTTGCCTCTAGATATTTTAAGATGAACCACTTTACCCCAGGGAAGTTTTGGTCCAACTCGAGATAGAAGCATATCCGATGGCCACGCGCCCTTCATGACTTAGTTTCGCCTCGATGCAAGCCCCGTGATGATGCCACGTGCCATCTCCGATTCCCACCAGAACCGCACCCCGTAATTTGAGGCCTAAATCCGAAAACCGTCCATCCGGTGGTTTTGAGGCTCAACCCACCAAACTGCTCGTGAGTAGCGTACTCCATATGCGTCCCTCGCAACTTGACATGTGTCACCGGCATCCTCGACCGCCCGGCCACCAAGTCTTCCAAAGCCTCCGCTCGACTTGCTCGACCACCGTCTTGACTTGGTCAACATGATCATCATGTACACTTGCGCTTATCGATGTCCCAGGTGTTAGCCACCACGGTCTGTCGCCCGACTTCTCTGGTCCCTTAGTCCAAGCTACCGGCATCCGTCCTTCACCGCTCCCACTCCATCGGCATGGACCCGCTTGACCTTCACCTTCACCGCCGACCACCGTCTCCAAGCTCCACACCTCTGCACCACAAGCCAAGAGACATGTTGCACAACACAACTTGGTATCAGAACATGTTACATGACAAAGTTAATGGCTCAGTCAGTACTGTTCATAATAAACCCAATTGTACTCGTAGCTAGTATGGTATAGTACTTATAGTACCCTAATTTTACAGTCTTCCATTCATGGGTATTTGCTTCATGACACGGATGGTAGTTCGGACGTAGTGGCTTGCGTTTGCTTCATGACTCAGATGGTAGTTCAGAACTAAAAAACGGTGCCTACAGCTTCTACTATATAAAGAGAAGAGTCGAATGGAAACGGACTCTAAGGGACTTCCATTTCTTCCTCTCTTCGTTCGGTAGCATGGCCAGCAGCTCTTCGGATGTGGCAACAGCGACGGGTCTTGTTTCAACTAGGACAAAAAGGACGATCCTATAGGTAAATTAAATCTATCTACATATAAAAGCATTGCATTGCATTTGTAGTCCGAAATATGTATTTGGTTATCTTTAACTAATGTTTTATTTTCTTATTTCTAGCACCACCTCCTTTGGTTTTGAATGTCGAGGACGTTGGTGGTATTGTGATGGATACATTTGAGCCCATGGGTCGCGACTACCTTCATGGTCCAAATAACCCGATAACTCCATTTCCCCACTCGTCCCTCGATGAGCTATACCACCACGGGGAGGGGTGAAAACGGTATGGATGTTTTTCGACCGTATTTAAGACCGAATCTGTTTAGAGGTGTCCACCAACAACTCGGATACCGTGATGCCGAGCAGCACCGCCGATGCCATCGTCACCGACAAATGCTTTAAATTGGATCCTAATCCTAAACACTGTCCCCTCCTCTCTCAAATCGTAATTCCTGGCCTTGGCACGATGCGCTACCTAGACAAATTCAGGATCTCCAGCGCCCCCAGAATCAGCACAATGAGGAGCATCTATGGGCCGGGAGACGTCCCCGACGAGTTCGACATGCACAAAAGGGAAGGTGATTTTCGCAACGTTGTTCACGATATCGAGAGGAAATACAGGGGGCACTCCTTAACAAGGAGAAATTCGACAGCGGCTACTGCTGCTGCTTGGGCCTCCTGGATCCCATCAGCAACATCCGTGTCAACGGCTGCATCTACGATGCCTTTCACGCGCCGCCGGAGGAAGGATTAGGAAACATGGCCGCCGAGCGGTCGGTCGACGGCCTCATCGCCTTCCTGACCAGCCTCTTCCCTGCACCTCCTGGAAGCGGAGGCCTTGGGGATACCTCAACGCTGTCGGTGCCGACCCCCTTGTCGCCGCCCTCGTCATCATCGACAGACACAGGATGCAGGAGTTCGGCTTCAACTCCGCCACCACCAGGGCAGCGGTCGATGCGGCCCTCAGATTTGCAGCGGTCACCGCTAAGCACCCAGACCCGAAGCTGTGTTGTGCTAGGATGGAAGCGCGCTTCAGCTAACGTCAAGGAGTTGGCCGGCATATCAGTCCGCTTTCCCTGACCACAACGCTGCAAGTCGTGCAGTGTGCCTGATTGGGACACCGAAATCCGATGATGATCTTCAACTGCAAGAGTTGTGGGAACTCGCCAAAGGCAGGCTTGCTCAGCGAAAAACATTTCGCAAGGAGCTTCCTTCTGCCCTGGGCAGGAATGAAGCGCATACTCCTGGCAACAATCCATGCATCCTACCTCAAGGCGCTGGGCAGCCTGCCACAGCAGGAGCTCACCAATTGGCTTCACCACAGCATGCTCACGGCCGATAACTGCCTTGATCTGGACCCTGTCTCCAACATCATTATTAACACCATCTGGTATGCCGGAACCTTCCCACCAAGCAAACAAGTTACACTTACCATGATCAGCACTAAGTGCCTGTGGCGTGCTGTGGCCCGGTCGCTCTATGGCCTCATATCGTTCCTGTGCACCCACTACCCAGATCTCACACCTGATGAAGCCGTACGTCACCTTCTGATGAACAAGGCCAAGCTGTCAGCCGCTGATCCCCGTTTTCAGCATAGCATGGTGCCAGCAGAAGCATATCAGCCCGTTCGGCTGGGCACAAGCGGCTGGCTGGGCCGCTGTTCGCTGGGCTGATCAGCCCAGTTGTTCGGCTAGCCCAAGTCCAGCCGAACGGCTGTAAAGCCAGCATCCCTCCGCGTCTGAGTCGCTCACTCACTCACTCCGTAGTCCTCCCTCTCTCACTCTGTCCCCCGCGCCCCCATGCCTAGGGTTTCCGCCGCGCGGGTCGCCGCCAGTGTGAGCTCCGGTTCTCCATTCCTTCCCCGGCGCCGTCGAAACCTCCCACACTCTGGACTCCACTTCATCCCCGCCGAGCCATCCCTCTCTCTCCTCACTCCTCTCCACAGCACTGCCTTTCTCCACCGCAAGAAAAAGGCGAAAAATCATATGCAAATCTGCCGTCCTCTCCACCGCCGAAGCTTCTGGGTCCTCGCCGCCGCTACGCGTTAGATCGGCTCGCCGTGTTCGGTAAGCAGCCCAAAGATGCCTGCTTTTTTCCCGATTCTTCTTGTCCCCCGTCCTTGTTTTCGTTTTACCATTTTCTTCGAGGCCGTGGGGGGGGGATGCTATGGCCGGTGGCCGCGCCCGCGGTTCCTTGGTCCATCCCTGTTTTCTGGGTAGCTGCGGGATTGGCGCTTGCTCAGCCGGCATAGCACGGCACGGTTGAAGCGGTTAGGCCTTTAGCCTTTACCCTACAGGTGGTTTCTCTGTGACCCGCCTTGCGGATCCGACGCCGCCGTCGTCCCCCCCCCACCCCACCCCACCCCCACTAGATCTGACACCCACGTGCTCCTATTGTAGTTGAGGCTACCCGGCGCCAACGGATCCGCCTGCCAGTTCGCCGGATTCGGCAACCTTCTCGCCGGATCCGACACACTGGCAGCATCGTCCGCTTCGTCCTGCTCCTCTCCTGAAGGCAGGCACTACATCCGCCGTTCAAAACGCGCGAGGACTTCTAGCAAGGCAAGTCCCCTTGTATTACGACCTAACTCCCCTGTTTGTCACTCTTACAATTGCTGCAAATTTGCTTGTATGCTGCAATCATCATACCATACAATTTTGAAATGCCAACAGATGTCCACTGACCGTGCTAACTGGGATGAAGCCACCTTGAGGATCTTTCTCGAATTAGTCATAGAACAGAAAAACCTCTTGCACTGGAGCCAACGAGGCCTCACGACCGTCGGGTGGAACAATCTTTACCCACAATTCGAAAACAGAACAAAGTTGGGTTATGACAAGAAGCAGCTTCAGAACAAGTTGAGTGACCTGAAGCGGTCATATTTCGCTTGGTGTGACCTTCAAACCCACACTGGCCTGGGCCGTGACCCGATCACAGGAGGCGTCGCAGTTGACCCCTCATTTTTTGAGGATGGCAACGGGGTACTTCCTTTGACCTTTTTCTTTCTAACCCACTGACTACCAATTACTACGGACGCTCCTATTCTATTCGGCCTAACTTGTGGAACCATGGCACGTGTGCAGGAAACTAGCCACTCGGCTATGCAGTGGACCAAAGTTCCCAAATGCCTTGACTTACTAGTCACTCTTTGGGGACGCACCCCTCGTGAAAGGGGCACCCTGCTCGCTGCTGGTGGCCACCAACGCGAGAGGACACCGAGTACTCCTACCAATGCAAGTCCACACGACATGTCCCAGGAACCTATAGGTACACGCAGTGTCGGCCAGTCCTCCAAACGAACCCATAGAGAACATTCCATCAACAGCCCCCCCAGTAAGAAAACTGTTTCCATTGAAGAGTGCCTTGAAGATCCTGACCCATTTCATTAAGAACCAGCAGCAGCAGAAGGCGGGGTCAAGCAAGCAAGAGGAGGAGATGGCCAAAGTGAAGCAACTGGGTTATGCTGCCCTTAGTGGCCACTAATATAGGATGGGTTCTTTTGTTTTATAGGTTGCCCAGGACACAATTGTGGTGCTGCATAGGCTAGTTTGCAAAGGTGATCCTCATTTTGTTAATAGTTTCCTTTGTGGCTGTGTAGTTGCATTGTGTACACTAGTCGGTGTTTCATGGTTTAATTAATTCGATTTGAATGCATGTCTAAAGAGGGGGGTAAAGGTTTAGGTACCAGTGTTGAACATGAGGCAGCGCCCATTTAACTAGCAACTGTGTTGTGTTTGTGAGTGTGAATATTGTCCAGTTTGTTGCATTCATACGAATTTGGGTGACAATGTTCGTGAAATATAAGATCTAAACCATTTGTGGCAATTGCATAGGTTGGGTCACAAAGCAGTGATAGTGCATTGCTCAGTTCTTCCACAAACACCTTTGCAATCATAATGCACTGCTCAGTTCTTTGCTTGCAACCAATTGGGCAACTTGTTTGTGCCATGCATCTTGATCGCTTAACGTCGTGCTTATGCATTCTTGTTTTACTCCTGATTTGCTGCAGGCCATGGTTCCTGCAAGTTCTCTAACTCGTTTGAATGTTGATTGCCTGCCTTGGAGGACAGAGGTGGCAAGAAGACCGAATTCGAATCTTCATTTTTGTGTAACTTGCAGGCTACATGATTTGTCAGCAAGAATTGTAATTGAATTGGTGTATGTAATTTGAACTATTGTACAACTTCTTGCAGGCTTCAGTTATGTGTAGTGAACTTGTAATGGATTAACTTCTAATGGACTGTTAGCAGCCCTTAAGTTGACTGTTATTTGAGATGATGTATTTTTATTTGAATGGATGATGGGTTTGGCGCTACTGAATGCAAGATCTGTTGGCGCCATTTTTTTCTGGGCTGGACACATCCTGTGCTGTTCGCGCCATCTATTTGAAATGAGCTGGGTTTCCTATTGGCTGATGCATGTGTGCTGGCTGGATGGAACTGTGCTGGCTGGTGTTCCCTGTGCCAGCTGGTTTCCAGCACCAGCCGGTTCTTACCAGCCGAACAGATATGTTGCTGCAGCCATTGCCGCGTTTCACCCCAAGTCTCATGAACAGATAGAGTTTCTTGAATCACAGGGTCTTATGGACAGAATCAAGGTTGCCTCAGAGTTGTGTCTGGAGAATGGTCGCCTGCTCTCTGCTATGGATCTTGAGATCCTCAAACTGCACATCTTCGGTGTTTCCTCTGATGTCCTGTTTCACAAGCCACCGGAACTGCCTAAAAAAGTAGCCAAGCTATACTACACCCACGTATCTGAATGCAGTGGCATGTTCTAGGGCCAGCATATGAACGGGCCAGGAGAATGGTGGAAGATGCATTGAGCAAGTTCAACGAGACCATGGTTCGTCCTTTTTATTCCTCACTTTTTTCTGCAAATAATCTCTTTTTTGTTATGTCTGGTTTCCAATTTAACACTCTTCTTCATGGTTGAAGGAACCCAAGTACCGTCTTCATGTTATCTGTGGTGTCAATGAGCTCGTATCTGGCCCAGAGTTGAGAACAGACACTTTTGGAGCCTACAATCCATGGACTCCTCACATATATCGACACTCTCATATCAATTTTCTGGCTACTCGCTAAGGCGATCATGCAATGCTCTTCTTTGCTGAGTGTCACAACCATGACACAAGTGCTTGGTGTGTCCCCATGAGTCGGCCATGGGGAGATGCTGTTGTTAATTCAGATGCTATTGTGTCTATGCATTCAGATGCTATTGTGAGTATGCATCCAAAAGCTATTGAGAATACAGATGATGCTATTGGTCCACACACTGGTATGCTCTAGACCTTACAATTTCTGTGTTTGTATTACTTGTCAAGTAGATTGATCTCATTCATTCTTATGTTTCATGTAACACCCTAGGTGTTAGGCTTGCATAATTACACTTGCATTTGCATGAGCATAAGCATTAAGCATTAAGCATTAAGCATTCTTATATGAACTTTTACATATGAAACATGCACCGGAAACACGTGAAACATGACTTGTATATTGTGTTTTTCTTATGTGTATGCTTATGATCATGTGTGATTGAGTACAAGTGATTGATGTTGGTAACAAAAATACCTTAGCTACACTTAGGATGTCTAATGGAACAATGTTCATGTTAATGACTTTGCCTAATTATGCTTCTAGGGTTTAAGTTTTACTAGGTGCTCTTCTTGAGTGCTTTTGTTTGACTGAACTGGAACAGTGCCATAGATTGTTTGCATGTTTGAGCAACCTAAAGCAAAGTTGTAGCAAATTATATATGGGACAAACTTTGTTTAGAGGCCAAGTCATGAAAATATGTGGAATAGTCCCAAACATGGCCCACAAGTCAGATTTGGGTGCTGATTCAGCACTTAGAAAAATTTCTAAGTCTTTTTCTGATTTCCAGTTTCATCGGCTCAACTTTGCGACGATTTTACTAGCAAACCGTTGAGAATTAGAACTTGGTTCATTTAATAGAAATTGTAGCTGGCATATAGGGCTTCAATTATTGTTAAGATTGTTTGCACTGATAAGCTACGGATTAGGAGAATTAGCGTCGTCATTATGCGCTATCTGGTTTGGGCATAGCTTTGATGGCCGAACTGAATCGGGCAGCTACAGTGCCGACCGCGTCAGAACTCCAACGCCGCGTGGAGGCCGAGCATCGCCGTCGGCGCGCTCAGTCAGGCCACGTCGGGCCGAAGCTCGCCAACTCAAGCCCACTGCTCGCCCGTGACTTCCCAGTGCTCACATTTCACTCTCCTGCTTTCTCCTTCACTCACCCGTAGCAGCTCCGCAGCCACCACAGTGCCGAGCCACGTCGCTGTTGCCATTGTCGTTCTCAGCTCGCACCGCGTCGCGCATTCGCCACCAGAGCAGCTCCGTCGTGATACCACCGTTGCACCGTGCCCACGTTGCTAGCTAGAAGCGCACGGTAAGCCGTTGCGCCACGTGCGGACCTCGCCGGTGTTCTGCCGCCACATTCCGTCACTGTGGCCGCACCGCCTCCGACCATCATGTGCCATGTTTGTGTTAGATAGCTTTGCCGTAGACCGTAGATGCTCGGCGTAACCCTAGATCGAGCTTTCATGGCCAGCACCGGCGTCTCTCCATTGAGCCGTGCCGTCGTGCTGCCATTGATGCCGCCGTCGTCTTTAGCTCCAGCGATAGGGCCAACTAGGTAGCTCAACGTGTGCGCAATGTCTTGGGGATCACCGTTGTGCTGGTGATGTCGCCAGAAAAGCCGCCGTCGGTGAGCTCCGCCGATCCCGCGCCGTCCCGCGTTGTTCCCCTGCTTTTGGTGCCATTGACATGTGGGTCCGTCTGACCGATGGGTCCCAGCTGTCAGCAACACAGATCCAGAAGATAGTTCATTTATTTCCAGATTTGCATGCAACTTTGGAAAATCATAAGTGGAGTTATAGAGGTCCAATTTTGGTGAAACAAATTTTGTGGTGCTCCACATAAAGTGTCATATTTGATAAAAATATGTAACACACTATTTCTTGTATTTTTCTAGGTGAATAAAATAGAGTTTAATAAGTGCTTTTAAATGGTTTCACTTTTGTTAAATCAATAACTTGAGCTAGGAAAGTGCCAAAAATGTGAATCTAAGTTTGTTAGTCTTGTATTATTATGTACTACATGAGAAAAATATTGGTTGCGCTGTGATCATGCTGAAAATATGAGTTTACTATTTATCTTGAATAAATACTAGATTCTTGTGCTATTTTTCATGGTAAAAATATGTATGCAGTGAACATGAAACTTTTTGTACAGTGTTATGGTGTTATGATGAACCTAAGAAAAATATAAAATCAGTTGCTTGACACTTTTCACTAGGGTTTCCTATTTATGCTATTTTAAGCCCTGCGGGCTTGTCATTTTCGTGTAGTGTGTTATATTTGTTCAAATGATGTGAAATTTACACAATAGTCTATTGGGGACATGTATAAGCTATTGTAATTTTTGTGGAATTTTCTATACATTTTGGATATGTGTTTATTATTTAACCTAATTATCTAAATAAATTAATAAAGGCATGAAAATAATTTATTTAGGAATGGCCACTATGTTTTCTTATGTTCATTATATGTATGTTAACTGTTGGTAATATTGGTAGTGCTCATAGTACTATTCTTGTATGTAATGAAATATTATTTTCACTATAATTCACTTATAATGACTTTCTGGACATATTTTAGAGTTAAGCAAATTAACTAGTGAATTTGATGTTTACTTTGAATCTTGTCAATAACAAAGTTGTAGCAAACTTGTTTATCTAGCTTGTGTCAAAATTTCAGGGCATTTGGCCTAGTAGTTTGAGAGTTATATCAGTTGGAAGACAGCACTCCCAACTGCCTGCTCTCTGGAATCCACAGATAGTTTTGTAAGATCAGTCTGTTTGACCTAGTTTGAGTTTTAATTAGACTTTGGTGATTAAACAAAAGTTGTAGACAATTTTATAAGCTTTCCAGATTGTCTTGTTGCATATCTTTTGGATTGGTACAACTCTAGTTATGAGTAAAACTAGCTGCTGCTATTTGCAGCCTTGACTCTGTGATTGCAGTGAATAACTTGTTTGCTTGATATGTGTTGATGTGATGAGTTAGATGCTAGGCTAATTAAAATAACTTGTTAGTTGAAGGTACTAGACCACTTATTGAAGATGAACAACTTTATCTTAGGTTGTTAGAGCTTGGTGAGTGTGTAGTTCTTGTTTTCTAAAAGAGATATGCACCTACTCAGTAAAATAGATGTTAATCTTGTATCATCGTGTCTTTCATGCGTCCATCTATACCTGGCTATACATTTCATCATCACCTTCCATCTCTTGTGCATGCATGATTCTTATACTATGCATATGCATGCAATAGGTGTTCCGGAGGGAGTCATGCTTCTGGAATTCGAGCAAGGACTTCCGGAGGAGCAGCAACAAGCTCAGGAGCAGAAGGTGCAGGCCCCCGAAGAAGGAGCCAATAAAGAAGTTCTTGAGTGTCCCGATCACCAACCTTTATCTTTTCTGAAAGGGAAGCCCCGGAGCATTCTAAGTCTCCTATGTTTTAAAAATGATTACTTTTAGTATCTTTATTTGTTGATGCATTAAGTGATAGGAATTGGATGCAAACACTTGTTGCATATATATCTATTCCTTATCTAGTAAATGTACCCTGAATCCTATTTAGGTCCAGGAGCAAATCAAAGCTTAGCCTTACTTAGACCAGTAAAAGTCAGGTGATTTCCTATCACCTGCAAGTTAGGATGATGTCTGGTCACGATTGGCTATATTTGCTATCGTGGAAATAACCATGTGTTAATAATGAATGGAGACCGGGCGGGATGTCGATAGAGAAGCAACAAGGCAAGGAGGTCTTATGATATGTCCCTGCTAGGGTTTGTTCCCGATCTTTCAATGAGAGGTGTGGGATAACTCGATTGATGGGTGGAGACGACATTCATGGTCCGACTACAGCCTTCCAAGCTGCACCTTAGCAACTGATACACCACCTCCAATGGCTACCGTGATCTTGTGGAGCGCGTCACCCGGCCACTAGGGCACTCGTCCTGTAAGCAATCAAAGAACTCACAAGAACAAGTGTAGCAAGTACTGAATTACTAGACGTAGATGAAAGTTTCAAACTCAATCTCAATTAAGGTGGGGTTCCGAAGACAAGAAGATGGGCGGCTGATCCAGCACGCGCGCTTACAAGCAAGTAGCGAGAGCTAAACTTGATCTAAACAAAACCCAACTGTTCTTGGTGGTGGCTAAGGAGTATATGAAGGTGGAAGGACGACCACCAGGGTGTTGGGGTCGTTCTCCAACCCTAGGACGCGTCCCTAATGGACCCAACTTGATACACGGTCCATTGGACCAAACTAAGGTGATGCAGCACCTTGGACAGACAAGCTCTCAGTTGGAATTCAGTCATTGCGGCCGCCTCAAAACAGATATGGACTTAATTCTGGATCCATATGAAAATAGACTTCATCCGGATTCTATGAAGTACTTGAACGCCCCAATCCGAGTCCGTATGTGACCGTGGTGACTATCACAAGTTGGAGCTGTCCTGGAGTCCGAATTCAGCCTCCACGAATCCTTGTCCCTTTTGGTCCTCTCCCTGGTTCCTAACCAAAACAAGAGTGCACGCATCTCCATGGTCTAAATATGATGGACAGGAACTCAAGAGTGAACTTACTTGATAATTAATGTGACGAGCACGGGCGCGAGTAATAGGACCAGAAAGTGGTACTCGTGTCGGCGTGGATGTATCGTTGGTGTTGATGTCCTCATCATCTTAGGTGTGGATCTATCCCCATCTGTGTCGGTTAAGGACCAATTCGCTGTACGTCCTCATGTCATGTTGAACGCATACCTATCACTTAGTTGGTCGGATAACTCATTCCAACCGCGAAGCCGAGTAGCTCAACTCAGGCCAGAAGTCCGGGAAGTGAAAGTGCGCACCCTATCGGTAGTAAGGATGTGCGGGGGGGCATTGGCTTAAGTCCTAGGTGAGATTGACCACCTGGCATTGTGGACTCCCTAAGGGTGCGGCGCTGCTCAGAACCATGATTCTTGAGTTGTACCAAAGGTGACCTAAGGCATACCGTGGCTGGTAGACCTGGGTTTGTGTTAGGAATACCCCTCCAGCTAGATAGGAATCGATTCGAATCGCCGTCTCTTCCGGATAGTGAGAACTTGACTGAGCAGCGGCAACGTAGATATACTTAATTGAACTTGATGGTTATAATGATGATGATTATGTTACAACATTGTAACGGATATGGTTACTAATGTTTGGAGTTAATCAATTGCTTGCTCTAGTACAAGTGTTAATCTAGATGACAGGTTAATATTGATAACTTGCTGCTTACTTAATAAATTAAGTTATGTTTTTGTATCATTAAAGCTTTTATGCAAAATGGTTGTCAAGCAAGATCCACGATAAAGCCTTGCATACTCCTTGGTGTCATTTATTTTTGGTTTACGACAGGGTAAGTCTAGCTGAGTACATTCTCGTACTCAGGGTTTATTCCCCCCTGTTGCAGATGACGTGCTCTATAACGGCTACTGCAAGTATTGTCTCCACCCTGCGGGGATGAAGACTAGATCATGGGGCATGATCATCTATGTTATCTTCTCATGTTGCTTTTGCTAGATATGACTATGGAACTGACTTGTATTTGAACTAAGTGTGTGTGATGGTCTCAAACTACTTTGCTTCCGCTATTTGTGAACTCGTTTTGTAATAACTATGTGAACTCTGATGTATGAGGTACTTGTGAACTACTTCTGAAATGGATGTAACATGTGGCTTGTTATATTGAATTACTACGATCTTGGTTGTATGCAAGTTGGATTGAAATCATTCATGGTTTCAGTTGACTACCGGGTTTATATGAGTTCAAGTATGACGGTTCGATCACTCCGGTGATAGCTTTCGTATTTATGTTCTTATAAATTGATTGGTTCTGTTGCATTTCACATTCTGGCATGCCTCGTTTTGGAGCCCGTTGTAAAATACACTAGCGCAGAATATTGCCAACTCTATCCATAAAACACAAGCATTTAGGCTTACATAATAATGCATGTTCATGATAGCTCAGATAACCACTAAAGCAAATCTGATCTGAGAGAGGAAAACAGTGTAATCACAGTATTTGCATTTTTACTGCAGTAGCTATGATAAGACACTGACATGGCCAAGGGGGAAATAAGCCATCTAATATATCTTTTGTGTACATTCATGGATTTCTTTCCATCATTGAATTTCTGTTGGTGCTTTACTTCAATGTTGTCCTGCAGCCATGCGGTTTGGAACGTGTCAAGCACCAGTAATAATTTACCATAAATTATATAAAAATGGTAAAATTAACCAGCATAGTTTCAGATATGTTAGTTCTGTCATGATTAACTTCTACATGATGACCACTAAAAAATCCCAAAAGGGAAGTGGGCGCAAGTGGTGCAGGGTAGATTTGGAATAAGGTAATGGGACATAGCTTCTAGGAAAGGTTTGACTGCGCTACCTCAGAACCACAGCATTGTCGATACCTCCTCTAGTTAGCTATGTAGTAATGTTCCTGTACTAGTTGCTGAAATATCGTCCATGTTTTCAAAGAATATTTACTCGTAGGTTGCAATGCATTGTCTGTATTCATTTGCAGTATTGCAGCTCACAGTTTTGAGATACTTGTCATTGTAGAGCTTACGAATGCACCTGCAAGATCATGATATTAAGAAAAATGGCACTTGTTGTGTTGTTCTGCCTGGGTATTACCAAGTTGGACTATAATGCCCAGGTGTCCTTCTCTTTTTTTTTACTCATTATGTTTAGGAACTGACACTACCGGATTCAGCTTCTTTGTCGAGTACCTCAGGCACTCGGCAAAGACTGATATACACTCGACAAAGCATTTGCCGAGTGTTACATTCGGCAAAGAGCGCTCGATAAACAGTTTATCGGCAAAGACCTCTTTGCCGAGTGCACTTTATCGGGCACTCGGCAAAGCCTTTGCCGAGTGCTAATCTGACACTCGGCAAAGAAAAGTCGCCATGACAGCGGCTTTGCCGAGTGTCAAGGTCAAGCACTCGGCAAAGGTCGCCGCTTTGCCGAGCGTCGTTGACTCAGACACTCGGCAAAGGTGGCCACTGTGCTGAGTGCCACCTGCAAGATACTCGGCAAAGGTAGCCTATTTGCCAAGTGTCCTGTCAAGACACTCGGCAAATAGGAGACCTTTGCCGAGTGCCTGGCCCGTGGCACTCGGCAAAGCATGTTCTCAAGTAGTCACTTTGCCGAGTGTCATGGCCATTGCACTTGGCAAAGTGACTGAAAACAGTCTTTTTATTTGTTTTTTACATCCCATCCAAACAAAAAGAAGATATATATAACAAACATCACCAACATCACATATATATCATCAACACCACATATATATCACCAACACCACATATATATCACAAACGTCACATATATATCACAAACGTCACATGTCTCACAATATATCACAAATAAGTTCACAAGTAATCCAAGTGCTCCATCATCTACAACCACAATTGTAAATAGAAGTACCATTAACAACCACAAGAATCTTAATCAGATGGCCAATGAGACTGATTTGGTGACGGATTCGCTGAAGCATGAGGATCGTTCGATGCCGCCGATTGATTCTGCACAAAGGAGAAGAGATTGCATGTGTAAGACAAGATAAATATATACCATACATGAATAAAACTTTCATACTCCACTAGGTTTGACCGTAAGCATGAACATACAAACTAAAACATTTATACTCACAGGAGTAGAATAGTGAGGAGGTGGAGGTGGAGCGAATAGCGAAGGTGGCGGAACTACACCCGTAGCGGCGCCAAGACTTTGCATGTACTGAAGAATCTCCGCCATCCTCCGCTGCTCGGCCTCCCGCTCGACCTCCACCCTCTCCATCATCGCCTGCATCTGCTCATGTATCCTCCTCACTTGTTTCAGCTAGGTCTACAATATATTCACCCCAATGTTACAATAATACAAAAGAAAGGTATAAAAAACCAATAAACGACGAATAAATCAGGAATAACCTCGAGTGCCTCCACCCGGTGGTGTGAAGTGTCCTACTGAGGTTGTATGGCCGGGCTCGTGCTCGTGCTGCTTGCTTGAATCTGGGAGAGACTGGGAGTAGCGGCAGAGTCAATTGCGCCGTCACCAATCCAGTACTCCGGCTCTGCTCCGACGGGCTCTTCTCTGCAAAAAAAGAAACATAAAACTATCAATACAAAATTTCGGCAGCACCTCCCCTGCACGGTGAGGTTTCCAAAACCTGCAAGAAAACCAACGGCACGATAGCCAACATGCACAAGATTATATCCAACCACATATATATAACAATGTCACAACCACTCCTACGCCTCCTACAACTACCACCACTACTACTCTACCACTACTACTACCGCAACTACTAGTAATACTACGATGACGACGGTAGGGCATACCTAGTGGGCGTCGTAGGGCGACGGTGGTGAAGGGGCCAAGGCGCCGGTGGACAAGGCGACAGCTAGGGAAGCGCTGGAGACGTGGCAACGGCGGCCGGGGTGCCTCCTCCTCCTTCTTCCTCCTCCTTCCTCCTTCTTCTCTTCCTCCTTCATCCTCTCCTCCTCTCCTCCTCCTCCTCTCTTTCTCCTCCTCCTCCGGCGGTGCGGCGCGGGGGGCGACGTGAGCGTGGGCGTAGGCGGTGCTGGCGCGGGCGGCACTAGCGCGGTCAGCGTGCGTGTGTGCGGTGTGTGTGGGCCGGCTGGGCCGCCGAGGTTAAATCCCCTGTTTGCCGAGTGCCCCCGATCTAACACTCGGCAAAGTTTTTTTTAATTTTTTTTAATTCTCTGCCGAGTGCACCTAGCTTGGCACTCGGCAAAGAGGGTTTTTTTAAAAAAAAATTCTTTGTCCGAGTGCCCACAATCTAGCACTCGGCAAAGTATTTTTTAATTTTTTTAAATTCTTTGTCGAGTGCTATCCCCGGCCTGGCACTCGGCAAAGAGGGGTATTTTAAAAAAAATAATGAGTGCCAGCCGTCCTGGCACTCGGCAAAGAGGCTCCTTTGCCAAGCGCCAAGCGCAGACTTTTGGCAAGCCTTTGTTATTTTTTTTCTTTCTGCTCTCAAACTTTTTCTGCAGTCCTCATACAATACCTGGTACTACATGTTCCAATATGGCACATTTCTTAGACTTTTTCTATATTTCTTTAATTTATTTCATTTAATTGAATTTTCTTGGATAATTCAAATTATAACTGCTAGTCATTCGAATAATGAAAAAAATGAATGGAAAAATGATATTCATGTTATTTAGTATAATGTGAGGCCGTATCTAGGAACAGATCACCAATTTTGAACATCTTATTCACGAAACATGACCACGAACTTGTGGATCAAGTTGTTTTTAAATTCTATAAAAAACAAACAAAATCTGAAAATCATAAAACTTGTCAAGATGTCCTGATATCATATGTGGAGGCTGCGATAAAAAATTGAGGAGGTTTCGCGCAAGTTTATCACGTATGATGCTTACCACCTCGCCGGCCTCTCCACGAAATCATAAAACTTCTTCGGAGATTCTTCGGTTTGCAAGCATCGTACGTGACAACTTGCGCAAAACCTTCTCAAATTTTTATCACAGCCTCCACATATGATATCATGACATCTTGACAAGTTTCATGATTTTTGGACTTCGTTTGCTTTTTATAGAATTTAAAAACAATTCGACCGCAAGTTCATGGTCATGTTTCGTGAACAAGATGTTCGAAATTGGTGATCTGTTCTTGGATACGGTCTCACATTATACTAAATAACATGAATATCATTTTTTCATTATTCGAATGACTAGCAGTTATAATTTGAATTATCCCAGAAAATTCAATTAAATGAAATAAATTAAAGAAATATAGAAAAAGTTCGAGAAATGTGCCACATTGGAACATGGAGTACCAGGTATTGTATGAGAACTGTAGAAAAAGTTTGGAGGTCAAAAGTGAAAAAAAATGATTTGCCGAGTATCAAAAAATGACACTCGACAAATCGTTGCTTTGCCGAGTGTCAGGAGAAGACACTCGGCAAAGGGTTAACGGCGGCGGCCCTTTGCCGAGTGTTCTGGTTTGCCGAGTGTCCGACACTTGGCAAACCGCCTCTTTGCCGAGTGTTATTGTTTGCCGAGTGTTCGGCACTCGGCAAACCACCTCTTTGTCGAGTGCCAGTTGTTTGCCGAGTGCTTTCTCTCTGGCACTCGGCAAATAGTCTCTTTACCGGCGCCCTAATAAAAAGCACTCGATAAAGTATGGGACACTCGGCAAAGAAGCCGTCTCCCGGTAGTGTGAGTTCCTAGTTTTGCTAGTGGCCGTGGGTAATAAGAACAAGTTGAGCACAACGCATATGAGCCTACTACTATTGTGACGTGTATATCAAATAACCGGTTCAAACTTCTAGATCCTATTTCAAAAACTTGCTACTACTTTGACATATGATTAAGATACCGCAACTTTTGTGATCACATGACAAAGTAGCCCCACATGTCAGCCTCATAACATGGAACTTTATTCCATGGTGTCAACCTGTGGAGCCACATTGTCATGTAGTCACAAAGATTGTAAGTTTTTTAGACTGTCAAAATCGTTTGTAATTTTTTTTTGAAATAGATACAAAAATTGCAGTTTTATGATACAATAATATGATAAAATAGCTCTAGTTTTTTTTTGGAAATTGACTCTAAATAAAAAATGATTTTTCCTGATACAAATTTACAATTTGTTTGCCTTCTGTATGTACAGAGCAGGTTCGGTGCATATACTGTGAGCGCCAGGGGAACAGGATTGTTCATCCAGCAGTGTCCAGTTTTCATGGACGTGACAACTTTGTGGAGTTCTATCAATCTGACTGCAGGTTATACAAGAACGACAATGTGCTCAAAAGCAAACCTGTGGACTGGGTGCATGATCTCCAAGATGACGCCATCTATTTCAACTATATCCGTGATGAGGAAGAGGAGGATGATCCGGAGATGGCCATGATGTATATATCATTCGGGTGAGGGTGAGGGCATGCATACTTGATAATATATAATTGATATTTAATGTTATGTTATTGTCTCAGGTTTCCAAAACAAGATGTTACTCTTTAATGTTATGGTACTGTTGTTGTACTAGTTGTAAGTTGGGACACACCTCTGTAGAACTTAGAATGCTCTACAGTATCATTGTATGTATTATGAAAAATGTCACTTGTTATTGTCCCTGGGTGTTTCAAGGTAGGACTACAATGCAGGTGTCCTTGCCTTCCCTGCCTTTTCTTTTTTTTTTATTGCTCTGACTGACTGTTGCGGAACTGAGTTTGGATAAAAACAAGCTGAGGTGTCCTGCGAAAGATTCCGACGCGGCAGGCTTCCCCGTCTCCCATGGCTCGGCTCTCCCCTTCCTCTCCCACGCCTCAACAACAGCAAGCTGGTGCAAGTCAGTGGAGGTGGCCCAACTGCGGCTCGGCACGGGTGCCATGGGGCAGCAGCGGCGTGCCCGGCGACTCGTGAGCGCTGCTCACAGGGGCAAGGCTCACACATGCAATGCGCACGACGTTGGGAAACACTAGCATGGCTGTGGAGGGCCGAATCTGGCTGATAGCCATCCTCGTGGTGCTGGATAGCTTGAGTCGGAGGGCACGGAAGTCAGATGCGCGGGAGATTAACTGACACATGAAAATTTTCCAAAAAAAAATGACACACGAAAGGGAGAGGAGGCGATCCCCTTTGTTCGGCGTCAGTTTTCATGTCCTGGTAGTTCAGTTTTCGACTTGGGGTTCGGTTCTGGTGTCAAACTGAACCGAAGAACCATAAAAACCAAACTGTACAGAGCATATATTCTCAAGTCCTCAGCTGCTGTATTCAGCCCATCACCACACCAGCACAAAGCAGTCCACCAAGGCCAACGTGGCCATGGCCCATCATCGCCACCAGGGATGAAAACGGTATGGATATTTTCTGACCGTATTCGAAACCGAATCCGTTTAGAGGGGTTGAGATCTGTCCGTATCCGAGTTCGAATATCCAACATCCGATACCGTATCCGTATCCGAATACTCAAATCGCATATTTATGATGTCGATATCCAATCGTATCCTATCCGACATAGTTGACACTATCCGTATTTGATCCGAATCCGGAAAGAAATATGAAAACAAATGTAATATCGGTGTTATCCATCCGTATCCGATCCGTTTTCATCCCTAATCGCCAATCACCAGGAACACCAGCCACCATGCTTGGGAGATTAACTGTCACAGGAAAGAGAAAGGAGGCAATCTCCTTTGTTTGAAAGAAGGATGTTTTTTTTTTTTTGAAGTTTTGAGAAAAAAAAAGGTAAATTACATGAGGAATACAATAACTATATAGACGGGTGCAACTTGCCCCTGTAACTTTGAATTTAGGCCATATTTAGTTCCCCCAATTCCTGAATTTGGCACTATGAAAAAAAAGATTCCTCATCACATCAAATTTGTAGTACATATAGGGAGTACTAAATATTGACGAAATCAAAAACTAATTGCATAGTTTGGTTGTACTTTACGAGACGAACGTTTTGAGTCTAATTAGTCAACAATTGGAATAATTATTACCAAATAAAAACAAAACGCCACAGTAGCTACAGTACGTCAGGAATCCGGCTGGCGCCAAATCCGGTGGTCAACTAAACATGGCCTTGGTTAATCCGACAGAGAACTTGTCATTTGGTGCACGTAGGTACCCAACACCACAATCTCTACGTAGGTATCATCTGTGGAACCGTGGAGGCTGATCAGCTTGTATCTTTTGGTGGATCAACTCGACTCTGGGGTTAAACGTCAGCGCAACCAAGGGCGAAGCCAGAAATTAAACATAGAGGATGCGGGTCAAAGAGAATTGAGATATACAAATTGAGCATCACTACGTAAAAATAATTTTTAGCAACAGGTCGATTTTTTTTGTAGGGACGGCTGGTGATGGAGCCGCCCTACAAGTGGCGTGCTCGGGTGCCGGACACCAGCCGCCCCTACAAATAGGGTCTAATTTGTAGGGGCGGCTCAATCACCAGCCGCCCCTGGAGTTTCTATTTGTAGGGGCGGCTGGTGATTGAGCCACCTCTATAAATTCCCCCGTATACATAGCTCCGATTTATAGGGGCGGCTCAATCACCTAGCCGTCCCTACAAATAACCCACATATAAAAAGGCTGTAGAACTATTTTTTCTCCTCGGGTCACTCACTCCAACTCGTGAAAGAAAGATGGGGAGGCCTTGGGCACCTCCCAAAAATTGCTCTACTAAGTGGGAAAGGTTTTGGTCTCAAATCCTTTGGTGGAGAGGTCGTAGAAGGTAAGAAAATGCTATTCCACACTTTTTTTGAAGTTTTAATGGTTGGTTAATGAGTAATTAGAGTTTTGTTTTTCTCTCTCTTCTATGGTGCTTGAGCTACTTATGAAGCAAAATAGACCCAAGTTTTAAATGTACTAAGGTAAATTAAGGAGGGGAACAAGATCATACCTTTATTTGGTCCATGTTTCTTGATTTTAGTGAATAATTAGTTAGTTTTATGGATGTTTCATGTGCATGTGGATCTAGCTCTAGGGTTTGGTTTTTTTATTAATTTCGTTTTTGTAAATTTATGTTTGATGAAATTGGACTAGGGTTTGTATGAAAGATATTGGGTAAAGTATAATTGTTGCTAATTGTTGTCTTTAAAATTGTTTATTATAATCAATAAATATGTATTTTAATTATTTATGGATAAATGGGCTATTAATTAATTTTCCTCTACCATGGTGTGTTTGTATGCTTCATGTAATTATATTAGATTTATATTCATATATATCTGAAGTATATACAATTATTCTCAAGTAATTATTACTTTGATTTATTTTTATATATATCTAAATAAATAGTCCTTTAATGTTTGTTTTGTTGTTGTTGTAAAAGATGGAGTATAGGAACTCTTGGATGTATGGTTCGTTAAGGTTCAAGGCAGGTTTCCGTGAAAAGGTGGATAAATTTATTGAAGCCGCAAAGAAGCTTGCAATAGCATTGAAAGAGAATAAGGATACAATTATTTGCCCCTGTAAAGATTGCAAGAACCGTATGGCATGGACAGATGTGACTATCATCAGATCATATTTGATTATGCGAGGATTTGTTGAGGACTACACAGTGTGGATTCATCATGGTGAAATGGTTATTGTTAACGACGAGTATGAGGAGGAATACGACGAGAAAACTATAGAATCCCTTGTCCCAATATTCAGCAGAGCTTGATGCACGAATGGATTTCGAGTTTGATAATGAACAAGGTGGTGATGCTGGTGGTTGGGATGGTAACGACGAAGGTGGTGCCAATATTGATGGTGGAGCACGTGTCGAGGATGAAGATGATTTGGAGGACATGATTCAAGCCCTTGAACCAGAGATTTTACTAAATAGCCTGAAAGGTCTAGAAAATTTGGAAAGGGTGACAAAAGCATCGAAGGAGACTATGTATGGTGTTGAAAAGGGCTGTCCGACACATTGGACATTGCTACGTTTTGTGCTTGAGCTACTCATCCTGAAGGCTAAGTATGGATGGTCAGACTATAGTTTCAATGATCTATTGCATCTCCTGTCATGGGTGCTGCCACAACCAAACTTAGTTCCCGCCAACACATACCAAGCAGAGAGGGTCATAAGTACATTGACAATGGGGGTTGAAAAAATCCATGCATGCCCCAACCACTGTATATTTTTTTGTGGCGAAACGTTCAAGTCACTGGATAAATGTCCCCGGTGTGGGGCCAGCCGGTATAAGAACAATGACCTTTACGATGGGGACAAACCCTCCACGGGGAAAAAGAGGAATAAGAAGGGTACAAAAAAGGTGGTACAAGAATCTCAGCCCCTAGAGGACACTCCATTAGGCAACGATGCAAAGCAGAGAAGAATTCCTGCCCTAGTAATGTAGTACCTGCCAGTGACCGACCGCTTGAGACGTATCTTCCTAAACCCTAAAGAAGCCACACTCATGACATGGTGGGATGATGAGTGCAAGGTGGATGATGATAAGATTGCACACCTGACTGATTGTAGTCAGTGGCAAAGGTTTGATGAGAAGCATAAAGAATTCAGCGATGACCCAAGGAATGTACAGTTTGGCTTGAGCACAGATGGAGTGAATCTCTTCAATGAGAGGATGAACGACCACAGCACATGGCCAGTGATCTTGACCATGTACAACATCCCAACATGGTTGTGTCAAAAGAGAAAGTACCTTCTCCTCACTATTCTTATTTCTGGCCCTAAACAACCAGGCATTGATATAGACATGTTCCTCGAGCCCTTGATGCAAGAAATGGAGAGGCTATGGAGGCATGGGGAGCAGATGTACGATGCATTCCGAAAGGAGGACTTCATATGTAGAGCAATAATATTTGTTACTACCAATGATTACCCTACGCTGTTTGCTTTATCTGGACAGATCAAAGGGAAGACGGGATACTTGGTTTGCTTGGATGGTACTACATAGGTGTACCTGGATGCATCCAAGAAGATAGTTTACCTAAGGAACCAACGCTTCTTAAAGACAAGTCACAAGTACCACAGCAAATTGTTCTTTAGATTTTATGACAACGCCCCGGAGATTGAACCCCCTCCGGAGGGACGTCATAATAGAGAACACATGTACATAATGGTGAAAAATATACGCGTCGTCTATGGAAAGAAGAATCCAGATGGGACGACCAGAGATAGAAGCACACCTCCTATCGAAGGCGTACCTTTCAAGAAACAATCGATCTTCTTTCAGTATCTGCCTTATTGGCCAGACTTGGAGGTCCCCCATGCCATTGATGCTATGCACGTGCAGAAGAATGTCTTTGAGAGTCTCATTGCTACCTTTATGGACACAGGCAAGTCAAAGGATGGTCTAAAAGCATGAAAAGACATGGTGCAGCTAAACGTGATGCCACAGCTTCACCTGGTACCTAAGGCTAATGGAAAATACACTCCGTCCGCGACATGCTTCAACCTAACACCAGACAAGAAGAGAGCTATATGCACTTTCCTGAGGGGAATCAATGTCCCGACTAGGTTTTCAGCAAATGTGAAGAAGCTAGTGTCGATGAAGGACTTGTCAATAACACACTGCAAGGCTCATGATTGCCATGTGATGCTAATAGTGTTTCTACCTATTGCAATCAGGGCTATAAAGCTAGAGTTCTTGAAAATGGCCATCACCCGCATGTGCTACTTCTTTTCGAAGATCTCACAGAAGACAATTGGCAAGGAAGAGTTAAGTGACCTACATGAATTTGTGGTGGAGACACAAAACCAACTGGAGATGTGTTTACCTCCTGCTTTTTTTGATATAATGCCACATCTCATGATTCACATGGTTCATCAAATGCAGGCGCTTGGCCCTTGCTACTTGCATAAAATGTGGTCCTACGAGAGGTTCATGTCGGTTCTAAGTCGATACGTGCATAATCGAGCATACCCAGAGGGCTCTATGATAGAGGGTTACAATACTGAAGAAGTCGTCGAGTGCAGTCAAGAGTACCTAAAAGTACAGAAAGGGATTGGTAAACTCGATTCTCGTCACAAGGGTAGGCTGGCTGGGAAGGGCACTAGTGGTAGAAAAGTGATCATCGACCATGATTACAAAGAGATGAGTCAGGCGCATTACAGTGTCTTGCAGAGTACACAACTGATGCAACCGTATATTGATGAACACTTGGCTATCATTATGGCGGAGAGAAATGACCATTCGGATGATTGGGTCATGAAACAACACAAGCAATGACTAACTACATGGTTGAAGGACCAAAACATACCGCCTGGAGAAACCATAGACTCTATTACCATCAGTAGGTTGGCGGAGGGGCCATCGAGACAAGTGACATCTTGGAATGCTTATGACATCAATAGGGTATATATACTATACCCACGCAAAATAGTGGCGTTTGAATAGAGGCTCTCGATGGATTAGGGCAAAAGATCCAATACTTTGGCATCATTGAAGAGATATTAGAACTTGACTATAGAAGGGATATAACGGTGGCCCTGTTTCGATGTCGCTGGATCAAACAACACCAATTGAACGAGATCAGATTGAGTCCTGGACCTCGAGAATCTAGGCTACCAAGATGACCCTTGGGTGCTCGCTTCATGTGTCGCACAAGTTTTCTATATGTCTGACCCACAAAGTAACCTCCCCCCAAAGAAGAAGACAAAGCACGTGGTTGCCTCCGGGAAACAACACATTATTGGAGTTGATGGCGTGAACGATGTTGAAGCTTACAATAACTACGATGAGATGCCGCTATTCACAGACTTTCCTAAGAAGATCAGTGTTGTCGAAAAGAACCTCTCCAAAGACATAATGCCATGGGAACGAAAAGGTGTCAAGGGGAAAGTTGTTACAGCGGGCTAGCTAGTTGTTGAACATGGAGTGTTTGTGTAAGTGTGTGTTTGTAAGACTTCATTTATGCATGCGTGTGTGACTATATATTTATGTACGTGTGTAAGACTACATATTTTTGTATGTGTGTGAGACTACATTTTATGCATGTGTGTGAGACTACCCTTTGCAATATTTAGATGACTCTATTTGAACATCCACTCTATTACTACTAAAACTTTATGAAATCACTTAACACTTTATAAAATGAAGAAATGACCAAAATAAAAGTAGGAGATCTTTTAAGTTATACAACTCTTATATTCATCATCTGTACAGCTAAAATCATTTAGTGTTTGAAAATCAGGTTTGAAGCTGTCATTTTCTGAAATTTAAAATTTGAATTATTTAAAATTAGTGATAAAGATAGATGACTAGACTTAAATGATAGAGCATGATTTTAGAAAATTTTAGGGAAAAAATCATCACATTTGGAGTTAGCATGAGGGAGAAAAACTAGTTACAAGTTTTGGCCATAGATTAAAAAGAGAAATCACACTTGTTCATCATTGATCATCATGAACAGTTGTGATTTTTCTTTTTAATCTCTGGGTAAAATTTGTAACTAGTCTTTCTCCCTCATACTAACTCCAAATGTGATGATTTTTTTCCTAAAATTTTCTAAAATCTTGCCCTATCAAGTTAGTGTGTTGATTTGATCATTCTTTTCATTTGACAAAGTTTGAGCACTTCAAATTTTCAAATTTAAAAAAATAACAAGTTCGAACGAGATTTTCAACCATTAAATGATTTCAGCTAAAAAGGTGATGAATACCAAAGTTGTATAACTCATCAAGATCTACAACTTTTATTTTGATCATTTCTTCATCTGACAAAGTGATAGTAAACATTGTTCACAAATCAACATGTTTCTCGTATAGTTCATGAAACTATGAGTCATATGTGAATTTATGAACAATGTTTACTAATACTTTGGTTAAATGAAAATATGATCAAAACAAAAGTTGTACATATTGATGAGCTCTACAACTTTGGTATTCATGAGTTTTTCATCTGAAATCATTTACTCTTTCAAAATATTGTTTCAAGTTGAAATTGTTTGAATTTTAAAATTTGAATCGTTCAAACAAAGTCACATGACAAGATGACCAAAATAAAAGTTGTACATGTCGATGAGTTATACAACTTTTATGTTTACAACATTTTCATTTTATTTCATTTAATGTCATAAAATTGTAGTCGAAGTTTTAAAATTCAAATTTTTATTTTTTGTTTTTTTGTTTTCTATATTGTTTTGACTACAATTGTTTATATATATATTTATTGATATATAGAATAATACAAAATATTATATTTGTGCATATACACAATTTTTTTATATTACTTTGTGTTTTTATGATATAAAAATATAGAATTTATAATTTAAAAAATATAAACTATTTGTAGGGGCGGTTGGATCAGGAACCGTCCCTACAAATGCATTTGTAGGGGCGGCTGGATCAGGAACCGCCCCTACAAATAGTCCCAAGTATAAATAGCAGGATGCACGGGAGTCAGACTATCTGGGCACTGTCTTCTTCCTCCGACGTCGTCAGGCTACCCTGCGCGCCTAGGGTTTCTGCCGCCTGGCCACTGCCCTCGGTCCCGCGCCCGCGCCCGTGCCCGCGCCCCAGCCCAGCCCCCGGCGTCCCGCACTCGGCCCCTGGCGCCCACCCCCGCGCGCCTAGGGTTTCCGCCACCGGCCACACCGCCGGTCCCGAGCCCGCACCCTACCGACGACGCATGCTCTAGGCGCCCCGCGCCCGGCCCCCTGCCCCCGCGCACCGACGACACAGGCTGCTGGTGAGAAGCAGCTGGAGGATTGCACAGTGGCCAAGTCAGTGATCTCCCACTCTCTCTCCCTGTGCCTCTCCCTCTCTGATTTATGGATTAGAAAGTAGCAAACAAAGTAGTTATTCTCATGTGATACTGTTATTTAGTTTTGTTGGTTATCATGAGATTGATTGCCTGGGTTGAGTCATCCTGGATTGCACAGTGGGTTGATTTATGGATTAGATAGTAGCAAACAAAGTAGCTATTCTTTTTTTGAACTTCGTTCTGCAATTTCCTGGATTGAGTCATCCTGGTTCAGTTTCACAAGTTTGGGTTGAGTCATCCTGGTTCAGATTATTCAGGCTGTTGCGATGATATGCAGTGTTTGAAGTGGAAGATCTTTAGGATTGGACTGTAGCAATAAAAACTCTGGTTGTGTGTGTTCATATTGGGCCATGAAATAAAAATGTCCTAGTGAAGTTAATTATTCATAGGTGCATATTAATTTTTTGCTGATAGGTATTGCACCTTTTTAGAGCCATGATGGCAACATGCACCATGATATTTTCTTGAGAAAAGATAAGGTACTTATTTTGAAGGAGTGAAATGGTTTCCTCTATCTATTTTCTTTGTTTGATTTGTAAGAGTAGATATCTTATTATAGTTAAAGATCAGAAACGAATTTTTATCTTTAGTTCCTTTATCTTTTGGCACAGTCTCGAACCCTGAGTCCTCATTGTACTTGTCAAATTGATTGATTGGTTCAATAGCACATTTTTTAGAATTTAACATGTCTTTCATATCTAGCTGGAGTTATATTTGGTACATTTGATTTATCTAGTTGCATCAATAATTGGTCTTTTGTAGTTCATGGGTCACTCTAGTCAAATCAGGTCAAATGTTGCCAATTTGTTGGCTATGCTGTCTTTGTCACCTGCTTATCTCATACGAAGATTGAATTGGCACAACATCCAAGCAGGTGCTGGTTTTAGATGTTATTACCCCATTCATGTGTAGAGGTTAAGGGTATGTTTGGTTCCTGGACTTAACCTAAGCCTAGCTAGAAGTTAGCCATGGCCAGATTTGGCCTGGTTGTAAGAGTATAAGGAGGTTGTGTTTTGATGTGCTAAACTTGGTCCAGCTGATGCAATTTTTTTTGTTACCCCTTCCTAGCACCATGCTTTTTTTGCTAACTCCACAGCTGACTACTACAATATCTTTCTTATTTAGTTCAGTGACACTATACTGACACCAAAGGGTAGCAGCAAAACTGGAAATAAAGAGAATTGTAGATGTGCATTTCGAACAGGGTGCATATACACTTCAGATAAGGTTAATTTTGCTAGAACAAAAAAATGGAAGAAGTACTAAATAAATCGATGTGTAGCAGAGTGCGGATGTGTACCGGAGTCATGGGTAAATCGGTGGGGGTGGGGTGGGTCCGGGAGCCTAGCGGAGATAGCATTTAGGCTGGCGAGCGGAACGAGAGAAGCGAGGACAGGAACCTTGCGGAATTTTTAAGTAGTAGAGATTTACATAATATTTTTTAGGCTCCCAAATTTCAATAGTCTCTTCTGGGTTCGGTTTGCCTTAACAGCTGATCATTATCTCGAATGTAGTGATCACCAGTTTGTGAAGAGCTATGATGCATTTAGAAATCATGAACTGCATATTAGGCGTCCTTTAAATAGCTAAATCACTACAATCTATTTGTTCCCTATTATGCCTTTTTTCCGCAAATATGCAGGAGCCACACATCTTCTTATTAAGAAAAAGAATTTAGCTCCCAATACAAGCCGGCCCTGGTTGGTTCTCTATTACATTCAGAAGAGAAAAAAATGACCCAAAGCTGCCTAAATAGATGCCCTAGACTCCTCTAGTGCGTTAACCCGAAGCCATGCCCAATAGCCAGGCTTCCTCTGAAATTTCTTTGAGAGTCAATGCAATGTATGGGGTTCCTGTTATGCTAGTACTATGCATTCTTTGCTAAAAAAAACTTATGTCACTGGTATTCAGCAGAATGTGGTTTTGAATGTGAGTGCCTGTTCATCTTTATCGGTCAGTCTACACTCTGATGCTCTTCTTTCATTGTATGCTTGCAGCCTTGCACTTGTTTGTTTAATTAGTGGGACTTCGATTCATCCAGTTTCATTTTTTTGGGAATAAATATCTGCTGAGTAGAAATAATCCTTGCATTTATATTATTCTTCTTACATTGTCATTTGTCAGTATTATGATGATCCTCAAGTTTTAGTAAAAATTTAAAATACACTATTATGGCCGGTGGCTACTAATCTTCTCTGTACTTGCTGTCTTCTCTGTACTCCTCTTCTACTACTACTCTTCTCTACTCCACTCTACTCCTCTCCTCTCCTAAGCAGCTGTTGCTTTTTTTGCTACTTCTACTACTTCCCTACTACTACTGTCTGCTACTTCTAATTGTCTGATCTACTTATCAGGTTCGGAAGATATTAAGCATATGATGTTCTTACATTGTCATGTTGCTTTTTCTGGGAAGCAGCACCTGCTTTTTTTTTGCCAAATCTCCCCTCTCCTCTATTTGTTGCCACCTTTCCTATCCTCTATGTTTTGGAAGCAGCACCTGCTTTTTTTTGCCAAATCTCTCCTCTCCTTTGTTGTGCCGATGATGAAATTGTCCAAGTCCATACAATATATAGAATATGAGCTGATGATCAAGAACTTGTGAGGAACTTGGCATCATTAGCAGCCGCCCCTACATTACCTTCTCCTCTCTTCTCTGTTATGATGCCTTGATGCTCCAAGTTCATGATCAAATGATGATTGACATGTTTCTGAGGCCTCTACTACTGCTACTACTCGTTTTTTTGATATATTGTTGTTTTATAGGACTACTTTGGTTTATAGACCTTTTTTATTTCTTATACCTTCTCGCGTACCTAAAGCACACTTTCTTGCATCTATTAGAACAAAGCGTGAAATAATGTCGCGGACACCAGACAGTGCAGCCCGATGCCCCGAGCCTGATGAGCAGCCAACCCTTGAGGAGAAGCACTAGAGGACCAGCTTACTCAGGAACAGTTCGATAACAAGGTAGAAAAGGATCTAGAAGTGATGCTTACTCAGGAGCAGTGTGACGAGGAGGAAGGCCCCGAAGGAGAGGCTGCTGAAGGCGAAAAAGAAGAGGATGATGATGATGATGACTCAAAAGAGGGATATGAAAGTCCCGAGGATCCTTTCCCACATGAAGCCAGAAGGAGGCCAACGGAGGAAGATTTGGACAAGAATTTTGACCCGAACGAAGAGGTAGGGAAAAAGCCTTAGCTTGTAAATTTTGCTAAAGCTTTGGCTGTGTTACCTCTGCTAACACTTTGACCTGTCGTATATACAGGTCCCTCCTAAAACTCGGAAAAGACGATGTCGATGTCCGTGATATCTCGCTGGACAAGACAGAGTAGAGGAAAGGAGAGTAGAGGCAATAGCCATAGACAGGACTCTCAAGGGGCTGGTGTTACTCAGAGATGTTATGGGGTAGTTCATCCTCTAGCACAAATGAGACATTATATTGACTGCTTCTTCGCCGCCTCCCCCTCTCCCAAATTTGGAGTGAGTTGTTGAGGCCGGGGAGATATTTTCACCATCTCATGACCCCCACATTCTTGAGATGCCACATTCTTCCCCGCCTCCTAGCGAGCATGTGCCTGATGAGATGCCACAACCTTCTCTAGCTTGTACCGAGCAAGTGCATGATGAGATGCCACCGTCTTCTCAACAAGCACAACCGATACATGAACAACGAGTGCCTCCTGAAGAAGGTGATGCACAAGAAGATGAGGACATGCCTGAATGGGAACTTCGAAAGAAGATTCCAATCAACATAAAGCTAGTTTATGTTCCGATCAAAGATGTCTCATCGGTGTCCAAGTGGTATTCCCATGACCAGTTCAAGCCTGAGAATCAAGTTAAAAAAAGTCCCATCATGAGGTTCTGAGGAGGCTGTCACTAGCAAACTCCACCAAATTGCAAAGCAATATACAAATGTTGATGCCATCAAATGGTCAAAGGATTGCCCAAAAACATATGAAAGAGGCAAGCCCTTCCTACCAAACCGGGACATCAGCGCCTACCACTTGGAATGAGAAGGTTCCATGATTGGTACTTGCGTGTTCTCCCAACGAGCATAGATACATACAAGCATGCTTCCCCACCGGCACATTTGAAAGCCTGGCCGGGAAAATTGTCTTTGACTTCAATGACATGCACACATGCTTTTACCTAGGAGAAATGGAGATGAATCTAATTCGCACATGGTGCCTATAAGTCCTTGTCCTCCCGATATGATATGAATATAATCTTTGAATTTTGTTATAACTAACCCACATCATGATTTGTGGAATGCAAGTGCACATTGTCAAACAAATGCCAAGTGTGAAAGCCGAGTATGTAGACCCTCAAGCTATGGCCCAAACAAATTTTAATTACCCTAAACGGTGGACACTGGATGCCAAAGAGCTAGCTGCTGCAAAGACTTTTCAGGAGAAAGAGTGCATCCATACGGCGAAACTAAGGGAAGAGTCCCTTAAGGTTGCGGCATACATTGCCCTGGCTTTCAAAAATCTCCAACAACACTCTACTATATGGCTACCATACAACTTCGAGTAAGTTCAACTCTATACTTAAAGCTTTGTTCGATATATTTTATTCGATGCAAAAGAGCTTATCTAGTTCTATGATTAAATCCATGTAGCAACCACTAGATTTGTATAGCCGTCGATGTCGGGAGGAGCATGGCATGGGTCTTTGATTCATTAGATAGGGACACGGTGACATACAAAGACTTCATATCGATTCTCAAGACGTATACATATCGACAATCCTCATTAGCTTATATGTTTGTATACATACTTGTAACATTCACTTTTGGATACTAACAAGTTGTATTTTCTAAAATAATTCGAACAGGGCATTTAGGTTCTATGTCACTAATCATCATGGAAGGCATGATCCAGCAAAGAAGGAAAAGCTGGCTATAAAAACACTATGTGCGGTAAGTGTAACTTACTTCTTCAGTACTCCGTTACATGGCTGTCAAAAGCATTACTTAATATTTTCATATGCAAAACACACAGTGCCCCAAGCAGAGGCCTGGGAGTGTATATTGTGGATACTATATATGTTCTATGATGAGTAACACCGGTGCCTATAGGAGACACCCCTTAAGGGTAAGTTTGAACCTCTTCACCCGTAGTATAAAAACTTCATACATGGTATGAAATACTAAACCAAAACTTGTTCTCTTGTAGTGGAGAGAAGAGAAAGGAATGAGAAGAGACTCATACAAGGATGACCAGCTTTTAGAGCTCGTCGGCGACCTTTGCAACTTCATATTGGACCAGATTGTATACGTCAGAGGCACCTACCATAACCGAGAGTCTGAGTTAGGTACAAATCCTCAGTACCAACACCTTCATGAGACTGAAAGGCTAGCTCTAGGACATTGGTAACAATGTGTATGGAATTTGTATATTTAATGATGGATTATATATATTCTTGTGAATTGGACTTGTAATTATAGTTTATAGAATACTCTTGTGCTTGTAGTCACGGTCGCAGGGCATTTGGCAACGCGAACGCTGGTCACGGGGCATTCAGCAATGCGAATGCGGTTCGTAACATTGGTCACGGGGCGTTCGGCAACACGAACGCGGTTCAGAACGTTGGTCGTGGGACGTTCGGCAACGCGATTTTGAATTGTAAATTTGAATTTTTTTTGGCAAGAAAACGTACTGTAGGGGCGGTTCTAGATTGAACCGCCCCTACAAATACATGTTTGTAGGGGTGGCTGGTACTACAGCCGCCCCTATAAATCAATTTGTAGGGGCGGCTGGTAATACGAGCCGCCCCTACAAATCGATTTGTAGGGTCGACCTGGGAACCGCCCCTACAAATGCATGATTTGTAGAGACCCTTGCGTAGGGGTGGCTGGGCAAACCGCCCCTATAAAGGGTTACCAGCCGCCCCTAGAAATGCTTTTTGTAGTAGTGCATAGTTCATCTATTTAGACTTTTATAGTGAAATCTGACTGCTCGGTTGAGTCATCGATGCAGTTGCCCCTATTTTTCTAAATTTATTCCAGATTTGATGATTTAACAATGGTATTTTTCCTATGGTAGGCAACTATATCTATTGGCAGCGAGGCCCATGTGGTTATGAATATTGAAATTTACTAGCTTAGTATTTTGGAAGTACTAATAGTGGGGTAGAATGTGTGTTTATTCATAGCGGTGAGTATACGTACATATATATTGTAACACCCTAGGTGGTAAGCTTGCATTTTGCAATTGCATTGCATGAGCATAAGCATTCATCATTCATTCATAAGCATGAGCACATGTTAATGCATTCCTTTGTTATATGTTTCTTTCCATGTGATGCTTAAATTAGCCATGTGTATGCTATATGATCATGTTTGTTAATGCAAGTGAGTGTTGTTTGAGCACCTAACCAACCTAGACCCACTTAGGGCTTGTTCGGTTAAGGTGGATTGAGCCCAAGAATTATTCCCACTGATCAAAGCTATACAAATTAGATAATCAATCTGGCTAGGAATTGTTCTAGGTGAATGTTCCTGGTCAAACAAACAGGTCCTTAGGATTCAAAATGAACTAGGGGGGTATGTTCATCATCTACTCCAAATATGCTTCTAAGTGCTAGTTGTTTAGAAATCATCTTTTTCATGATGTTGTGTTGACTGAACTAGAAGTATGGTTTCTGTAACTCTAATGATGTTTAATATTAAATAAGAGTTGTAGTTTAGTTTGATACAACAAACTTTGTTTAAGGACCCAAGCTTAGTTCAGCCCCTAACCTAGACTAACAGAGACCCCAAAACCCAACCCAGTGTTATTTTTAATCTCCAAAATTTTGGCCAAGTCTGAAAGACTAATTTTTCAGTTTTCAGTTTCATTATAGCCATCTTTGAAACCTTCTAACTTTCAAATCAATTCGATTTTGACCAAACGTTTTTAAGAAAAGTTGTATTACTCTTGTAGCTATACAACATGCAGTAATTGGTTGAATCAATAATCAACTAGTTATAGAGTTAGACGGAGGAGAAGGCGGTGGTTACAGTTGGCCGATGGCATTTTTTAGAAACGCCATCAGGCGTGGGTGGCCCATCGGAGCTTGGCCGCCATGTGGTGCTCTCCTCGCGTGAGCGACATGCGCGATGTGGAGGGGAGCCAAGCTGCGGATGCCTGCTCTCGCTCTCCCATTCTCTCTCGCGCTCTTCCTTTCCTTTCTCAGTCCGAAAGATGAGACCGCCATTGCCGCCGCCCGCTGCACCTTTGTCGTCGTGATTCGCCGCCCACAAAGCACCACCACCCAATTCCTTCCTCCATAGCTTCGCCATGGCCTCTTCTACGCCCCCTATGATAGAACCGACCAATTTATATAAGATCAAGTATGGTTGTCCCCGTTTAGCATGTTGATGCGCACATACTTTCACTTATATAAACCCGGTAGTCTACCGAGTGTCACGAAGGACCACAGTAAATCAACATCTCAACCAAGATCGTGTGATTAAGCAAATACACATCACATACACAGAGTTGCAGCGGAAATAATATTACAAATGAGTTCACAAATAATAGTACAATGTGGTTTTCAACACCGGTTAATGGAAAACAACATAACTTCCAAATGATTACATTAAATATAAGTTTCAAATACATTGCTAGTATAAGTGACATCCTCTGATAAAAGCATGTAGATGAGAAATAAATATAGTCACCAAACCCACCGGCGGTTAGCCACCATCTTCAGCAGGCCAAGAACTTCACCTGCAACATGGTGGGATAAACCCTGAGTACTCAAATATACTCAGCTAGACTTACCCGTCATAAACCAAAAATAAAGTGACTCCAAGAATCATGCAAGGATTTATAGGTGGAGCTAGCTTGACAAAATTTTGCATAAAAGCCACTAGTTGAGCTATACATTTTATAATTTGGTAACCAAGTTAATTATAGCTATTCATCTCTAAATTAGCAACTAACCTGTGCCAAACATGTGGAATATCATTTAGTAACATGCAATAGTAACCATAGCTGGTGTAACATTTCCATATTCATCATAACCATTAAATTACATCAATTAATGCTACACTGACGCTGCTCAGTCAAGTTCTCACTATCCAAGAGAGATGGCAACTCAAATCGATTCCAACCAGTTGGGGAGTTATTCCTAACACAAACCTAGACATACATGCACCAAGGTAGTCTTATGTCACTTTTGGTACATCTCAGGTACACTCGTGGGTCTGATCACCCTCAGAGATTCTACTAGTCTACTAGGAAGTTCAGGCCTAGCCTATCCTTGGACTCATGCCACTGGCTCACCATACATCCGTACCGCCTCCAGTGTGCGCACTTTCACTTATTGGGTCTAAAAGGATCAAGATGCCCAAGAGGGGGGGTGAATTGGGCTAATTCTAAATTTTCTTGCAATAATTAAATCCTACGGTTAGCCCAATTAACCCCTTGTGCCTAGAAAAGTGTTTCTATTGATCTAACGCACAAAAGACTTGCAACCTATGTTCCAAACTTACTCTAGCATGGCAATTCTATGAATGTAAAAACAAGTATTGAATTGCTCAAAATAAATGCTCAAAGTAAATAGAGAGAGAGGAACGCGGTGATGTTTTGCCAAGG
Organism: Miscanthus floridulus; assembly: GCF_019320115.1. Classification (NCBI taxonomy): domain Eukaryota; kingdom Viridiplantae; phylum Streptophyta; class Magnoliopsida; order Poales; family Poaceae; genus Miscanthus; species Miscanthus floridulus. The sequence continues at coordinate 62,839,987 of NC_089583.1, read as the reverse complement.
TATTGGAGAGTCGCCACTCCCCACTAGTCCTCGTTAGAGCACCCGCATAAGGGTTTAGCTCCCTATTGATCCACGCAAGGATCAAGTGCTCTCTACAGGTTGATTCTTCAACACTTCGTCACGGTGAATCACCCACAACCGCTCACAACTTGAGTTGGGTCACCCACAAGCTCCGCCGGGTGATCACCAAGCTCCAATCACCACCAAGCCGTCTAGGTGATGGTGATCACCAAGAGTAACAAGCATGAACTCTCACTTGACCACGCGAAGCCTAATGAGAACGGTGGATGCACACTTTGCTACTCTTGATTCACTAATGAGGCTACTCTCTTGGATTCTCAAATCTCAATCACCTCACTAGGACCTTGCTCTTCTTGGCACTCACAAACATGTTTCTCAGCTGTTGGAATGAGCAAAAGTGACTCCACACATGAGTGGAGCTTCTATTTATAAGGCAGCCTAAAAAACGAACTGTTATGTGCCTTTGCGGGGTGACCGGACGCTCCGATCATGTTGATCGGATGCTCCGGTCATGTTGACCGGACGCTCCAGTCAGTTCAATCCGCACACCAGTGATTAAGTGTTGATCGGACGCTGGCAGCGTCCGATCATCACTAAAAGAACGTGTCCTAGTCACATTTAACCCTCACTGGAACCTTACTGTACTCGACCGGACACTGAACACCCAGGGTCCAGTTAGTACTGATCGGACGCAGTCCAGTCGCAGATTTTCTCTTCGAGAACCTTACTGGAGTCGACCGGGCGCTGGACCTCAGCATCCGGTCACTCGACCACTCAACGTCTAGTCGCACCAGATGCAATCTCCTTGATCAAATAAACTAATTGGACCCTACAGCCAGCGTCTGGTCCAACTGGAGCTAGCGTCCAGTCCAACTAGAGCCAGCGTCCAGTCAGCATTTGACCCTCCATTCACTTCCAACTCTCCAATCATATGTGAATGAAGTTTGCTCCATAGGATCATAGGGCTATTGTGGAGCTACCTAGTGCTAGTTTTAACAAGTGTGCACCACACCTAACTCACTAGACTCATCTAGGTCAAGCTACCCGTCCATATCCCCCTTAATAGTACGACCAAAGGAAAAACAAAGTCCTAAACTACTCTAAGTGTCTCTCCAACTCCAATCGACACTTAGAACTAGTCATCCTTAACCTTGTCGTCCATCCTTTGAAAACTGAAATGATTTCCATCATAGGGGCATGACCACCTTGATTGCCCAATTGATCTCCATTACCATGACCTAACTTAATTGCCTCAACAAAACACACGTTAGTCATAATAATCTTGTATTGTCATTAATCACCGAAACCCAACTAGGGGCCTATATGCTTTCAATCTCCCCCTTTTTGGTGATTGATGACAATACCACCTCGAGTATGTGAAAGAGTGATGTTTTTGACATGCTTGGTTCATATAAGCTTTTGTCAATAAGAACAAAATAGTTAGGCAAGCTTATATGACCCAAGCCAACACGATGTACTCAAAAGATAGGAAATAAGCATGAGTACAAGTGGTGAAGCTCATTTGCATTGGAGTAAAGCGTGGAAGCAAAAGCAAATGAGCATAACACAAGTGATATGACATATAAAGGAATTCAAAGTAGAGAGCACACGTGTCATATATCACAATCACGTAGATATCACTATCACATAGATATAATAGTATGCATGAAAGTAAACACACGAATGCATAATAGTAATAGTGTATCACACAAATAAAACTCCAAATATATATAATAGACTAATAGCTAACTAGGCTACCCCTAAAAGTCACTCCCCTGAGTCTACATACTCGAACCCTCTCCCCCTTTGGCGTCAAACACCAAAACCTAAGGGTCGGTCGACGAGGCTGCAGTGGATGAGCTGGGTGCTGAGGTATGAGGAGCAAGCTGAAACTGGGCGCCATCATCATCTGACCCTGAGCTCTATACAGACTGACCCTCTATGGCTAGAAGCATCGCTAAAGCGATCTGGGTCTGAGCTGGGGTAGGTGTAGCCTATGATGCTGCTGGTATGTCTATCGTAGGATCTGAAGATGCGACAAAAGAAGGAAGCCTCTAAGTAGTCACGGCGACGGGAGCTGCTATAGAAGGACCTAGGGCATGCATATGTGGCGATGTAGGCATCCCTATCAACTCGCTAAAAGATGCTCCAAGACTCCTAGAGACTAACGTGTCAGGCACAAATAGCGAGGGTGACTGATCCGGTGTGAAGCCCATCTGAAGTGGTGTAAACTACGGGGCTACCACTGGCGAGGACAACCACTAGGACACCTGTACTGTGGGAGAAGCAAACGGAGCTGGAGGCTGTTCCTGACTCTGAAGCCCACTGGGCTATACTGTTGGAGTCATCATAGTGGTAGTAGGCTGACCAATCTGGGGTGAAGGCTATGGCTGTGGGCCCCAATGGCTATCACTACATGCTGCATGAATCCCAAAAGCTGCTACTACATGAGTAACTGCTGCTGATGCATCTGCTATTGCTACTGCTGGAGGACCTACTGCTATCGCTGGAACTCATCTTGACGAGCCTAAAACTATGCAAAGTTGGCAGCGGTCTCCTGAGCCTGTCAAGCCTGATCCTGCTGCATCCGCTCAAGGATAGCAATCAAAGTAGGGTCCGTCTGCGGTGTAGGTGGAGCAGAGCTAGAACTGCCGGCCTCTGCATCATGTCTGCGTGGAGGCATATGAGGAATAGGTAGGTAGTCATCATCCGAACTGTCACTAGACTTGCTCACCTCCTGCTGTGCCTCAAGCTGCTCCTCCTCAGTAGCCGCTATGCCTCTAATAATCTCGTCCTACTGAGCTGTAGACTCTGGTATATCTAGACGATGACGAGGCTGACTGGGTGCCTGTGGCATGCTATGCCTAATCCTCTATGCCATGTTATAAGTAGGAAACTTGGTGGTGGCACCTCTATACTCTACAACCATCTCTGGTGACCTGACTGTCACTGCCTTGAGGATAATGAAAGTGATCCAGTGAGCATAGGGTAGCTACCTATGACCCTTGAAACCCTCAGCTATCGGGTCCTCCATCTTAGGCAGAAGAAGATTCCAAATATCGAACACTGTCTACTGCATCAGGGCATTGAGGAGCCATAGCTGGATATGAGTCAGGCCCTCCCTGTATCCCATCCTAGGAAGCAGTGTCCTCCTCATAATAGCTTCTAGAACTCGAGCAGTCAGAGTAAGATCACTGGGGTTCCTGCATGAGCCCTCGCCAAGAGGCTCCTTGAAGCAGTGTCGCACAAGATCTATAAGGGGCACCAAACCACCATGAGGACGCTTGGGAGGCTCTATCTGTCCATAACAGACCTCATGTAACCTAACGGGCTACTCCTGTAGCCTCAGTATCTCCCTGATCCTCTGACTCGTCAGTCGGTAGTCTCTGCCTCTGAATGCAAAGTGAATATATCTATGGTGCAGGTCAATAAAGAGAGAAGCATAGAACTGACGAACCCATAAAGGAACATATACTCCAGTCCATCCAATCAAATCTGTCAGCCCCGGCAGATATGCAAGGTAGGGGCGAATATGCTCTCCAGCTGCTGCTGCTACAGCCTCAATGCTGTAGACTCTCTGAGATCTAAAGACTACTCCACTATTCAGATATGCATTATAGAAATCTTCCTGGAGCAATATGTAGAATCCCTCAGATGCTCTCTCATCCCTCCTTGGAGGAAACCATACATCAAACTCTACAAACCTCAGCTACTGAACCTGCTTGGCCATGGTGGCCCTCAAGTCAAGGTGGGTCACTAGAGGCGGACCCTGTGGTCTAGGCAGTGGACATGATCCCCTGTGTTGAGTAACTGGCCTCAGTGAAACTAGGACACAAGTACGACCAGAGCGGCATAGCTGTGGCTGGGGTGCCAGCTCTATCTCCTTGGCCTACTGGACCTACTCACCCTCCTAAGACTGCTATGACGATTGTCCCTCCTATGCCTCTTGAGCTAGCTGAGGCTCCTGAGTCTGCTGTGGCACCTGCTATGACTCCCCATATGGCTGACTCTCATCAATAGCATGACACTTTCCTGCAATCATGACAGTCCCAGATGCACCACCATGAAGGCGCTCAACTAGCTCGATTCCTGCCCTTACTTCTGGTGAAAGCGGCTGATCTGCCAAAACAACTCCACTGCGGGCACCTCCTCTCTCGGCACGCTCTATGGCCTCTGCAACTGTTGCTGCTCTCGCTGTCTCTGCATCAGGGTACTTGCGCTTCTTTGATGTAACCTTCTTCGTCGCCTTGCCTTTAGGATCTGTAGGCAGGCGAGGCGGAGGCCTCCGATCATCATCTCCTGGACCACCACCAACATTCTTGGTGCGAGCCATCTGATCTGACTAGAACCACTGCCACTGACAAGATCAACTATCCACTGACACTTTCGAGGCTTGGCCTTGATCCATACTCATGAGCTTGGCTTTGAGTTGACTGACAACTACCACACGATCTCAATGGCACCAACTCATTACACGATGGAATAGATAGATATACAATAAATACAATGTACCTAATAGATGCGAAACCCTAGGAAGCAAGCAATTTAGATACGAAATTGAAATGCAGGGCATTGCTACCTAATGAACCGACGATCTAAGGAGAAAAGAGAAGCGATCCGTGGGAAACCACCGAGTCAAGGGTTAGGATTTGCGGTGAAGCGACTGCCTTGAATGCAATTGAGAACAATGCAGTGATGAATAGCTAGGTCACGGCAAGATTGCGATATGGATTGCTAGGGCACTAATGGCAGGGCCTTTCCAGTGCTAGAACAGCAGTGCTGGCGTAGAGGATGAGCTCGACCGCGTGGAAGCACGGCGGCGCTGGACTGGATCTCGGTGAGCTCAGCTTGACCTGGCAGTGTTGATGTGGAGCTTGTGGTGGCGTGGGGAGCTTCGGTGGCACGGCGACACGAGGGTAAGCTACGGCTAGGGCATGGCACAGCTCGAGGAGGTGCTGGCGGTGTGGGAGCAAGCAGCGGCATGCGCGTGGGCTAGTGGCGGCGCGGAGCTCGGGCGGCGGTTTCGGTGGCTTGAGGCTAGGGCAGGGAGCGGATGCGGGATAAGTAGTACGGTGCATGGTTAAATAAGGTGGCCCCCAGCGGATCAGAAAAGGAAACTAAGAAGAGTTCTGAAACTGCATGAAATCTACTGACCGAACGCTTCGGTGGTAGCGACCGGACACTACCACCCAGCGTCCGGTCAATTCTAGAGAGGTCTAATTCCTCTGGAATCGCGACCGGACGCGTCTGGTGGACACCGACTGGACACAGCCAGAGTCCAGTCAACTTAGCCTTTGTCTTCTTCACATGAACGGACGCTGAGACGTCTTCTGACCAGACGCTGAAAGACAGTGTCCGGTCATTCCTTCACAGTGAGTTCACCTCCTATGAACTGACCGGACACTGGATATCAGAGTCCGGTGCAGCGTCCGGTCACTCTTTTCCAGCAAATCTTCAATGTTCCTCCGTGCTGCCTATTCCCAATCAAGTCCCAACTCAAATAAGATCCAAATAAACACCAATTAGGGACTGATGTGAGTGACCTCTCTCAAACCCTCATATTTTTCAAAATATTTTGCCTTAGGACTATAATTCTTTTTAAGAAAATAAGGCAATAAGAGGGCAAATGGAACAAAAACAACATTCATATATATGCAATACTTGTATGTAAATCTAGTTGCTGGTCAAGTTTGATCCTAAGGTTAAGCTTCTTCACACGCTTTTCTGATGATTATCTTAACCATGTTAGACAAGCCCTATATGCAATAAAAAGCGTTAAACATGTTGTATATTACAATGAATGCAAGGGACAACACAAGCTCATCTTTTAGTGAAGTTACTAAAATCAACTACATTGAGCTCATTCCGCAATCTACAAAATGTAGCCTCATCTAGCGGTTTCATGAAGATATCCGCTAATTGATCTTCAGTTCTTACACCTTCTAGTGATATATCATTTTAGCAACATGATCTCTTAGAAAGTGATGGCAGATATCTATGTGCTTGGTGCAAGAGTGTTGAACCGGATTATTTGCAAGTTTTACCGCACTTTCATTATCGCACAAAAGAGGTACCTTTTCTAGAACTACACCATAGTCTAGCAAAGTTTGTTTCATGTATAATATTTGTGCACAACAAGCACCCGCGGTAATGTATTCTGCTTTGGTGGTGGACAAAGCCACACTATTTTGTTTCTTGGAGGACTAAGACACAAGTGATCTACCAAGCAAATGGCACCCTCCGGATGTGCTTTTTCTATCAACTTTGCAACCGGCATAATCCAAATCGGAATAGCCAACTAATTCAAATATAGCTCCTTTGGGATACCATAGGCCAATGCTTGGCATGTGCTTAAGATACCTAAGAATTCTTTTTACTGCAATTAAATGAGTTTCCTTAGGATTAGCTTGAAATCTAGCACACATACACACACTAAACATGATGTCGGGCCTAGATGCGATTAAATATAACAAGCTACCAATCATAGAATGGTAGAGAGTTTGATCAATCAGGTTACCTCCCTCATCTAGGTCGAGATGTCCATTGGTAGGCATTGGTGTCTTGATTAGCTTATATTCATCCATCTTGAATCTCTTGAGAAGATCTTTTGTGTATTTCTCTTGAGAGATGAAGATGCCTTCTTTCAATTGCTTGACTTGAAAACCAAGAAAGAATGTAAGCTCACCAATCATTGACATCTCGAACTCCTTTGACATCAATTCACCAAATTCTTTGCATGAGTCTTCATTTGATGATCTAAAGATGATATCATCAACATATACTTGACAAATGAAGATATGCCCATCAAGCTTCTTGGTGAATAGTGTGGTGTCGACTTTCCCAATGGTGAAGCCCTTCTCAATGAGGAAGTCCCAAAGGCGCTCATACCAAGCTCTTGGGGCTTGCTTAAGCCCATATAGTGCCATGGACAACCTATAAACATGATTAGGATATCTAGGGTCTTCAAACTCGGGAGGTTGATCAACATAGGACTAGTTCATTAATAAAGCCATTTAAAAATGCACTTTTCACATCTATTTAATATAGTTTCATTTCATGATGTGATGCATATGCAAGTAGGATACGAATGGCTTTTAATCTTGCAACTGGTGCAAAGGTCTCTCCAAAATCCAAACCTTCAACTTGGGAGAACCCCTTTGGAATTAGTCTTGCCTTGTTCCTCACAACAACACCTTGATCATCTTGCTTGTTGTGGAACACCCACTTTGTTTCAATGACTTTTGCACCTTTTGGTCGCTCTTCAAGAGTCCAAACTTCATTGCGAGTGAAGTTGTTCAACTCTTCATGCATAGCATTGACCCAATCCAGGATCTTTAAGAACTTCTTCTATCTTGGTAGGCTCATAGCAAGAGACAAAAGAGTGATGAGTAATAAATGAAGCAAGTTTTTTAGATCGAGTCATTACACCCTTTGATGGACTCCCTATGATGAGATCTTGTGGATGATCTTGTAGGAGAGGTGTATTTCTTCTATTGACCACTTGAGGAGGAGGTTGTGGAGCATCAACATCTTATGCTTGTACCACCATTTGCTCATGGGAGACATGAGTATCTTCATTTTCTACTCTCCCATCTTTTTCACCATCTTGTGGTACACTTGATGAAGAAGGTTGATCAATGATTTGTACATCATCTTTAGGCTTGATGTCTCCCACTGGAATATTCTTCATAGCCTCCCTCAATGGTTCATCACCTACATCATCAAGATTCTCATGTGCTCCTTAGGAGCCGTTAGATTCATCAAATTCCACATCATATGTTTCTTCAACCAAGCCGGTGCCATGATTAAATACTCTATATGCTTTAGACTTTGATGAGTAACCAACAAGAAAACCAATATCACAATGTCTTTGGAACTTCCCTAGGTGTTGCCTCTTTTTGTAGATGTAGCATTTGCAACCAAACACCCTAAAGGAGACGTCCGGTTTCTTCCCATTGAGCAACTCATAAGGTGTCTTGCCAAGGAACTTTTGAAGGAATAGGCTGGTTGGATGCATAGCATGCGGTGTTGATTGCTTCTGCCCATAGAGCTTCGGGGGTGTTGTACTCATCAAGCATTATTCTTGCAAGAGTGATCAATGTCCAGTTCTTCCTCTCAACTACACCATTTTATTGGGGAGTGTATGTTGCATAGACCTCATGTTTGATTCCAGCTTCATCACAATAGGCTTCTATGTTTGTGTTGTCAAATTATTTCCCATTGTCACTTCTAATCTTTTTGAGCTTCACTTCAAATTCATTTTGAGCTCTCTTGGCAAACTTCTTGAAGCAAGATGCAACTTCGGATTTGTCATGAAGAAAGAATACCCATGTATACCTTGAATAGTCATCAACAATCACAAGATAATAAAGATTTCCTCCCAAACTCTTGTATGTTGTTGGTCCAAATAAATCCATGTGAAGGAGTTCTAGTACTCTTGTGGTTGACATGAAAGCTTTAGTTGGATGAGTATTTGCAACTTGCTTGCCGGCTTGACATGCACTACAAAGCTTGTCCTTTTCAAACTTTACATCCTTCAACCCTCTCACCAAATCATTCTTCATAAGCTTCTTGAGTGAGCTCATCCCAACATGAGCAAGTCTTCTATGCCATAGCCACCCAAGTGTTGTTTTGGTGAATAGGCAAGTCTTCAAATTTGTATCTTCAGAGGTGAAGTCCACTAGATATAAGTTGTTGTATCTAAATCCATTTAATATAACTTGATTATCATTTACCTTGGATACAATAACCTCCTTCTCGGTGAACAAGCATTGGAAGCCAAGATCACACAATTGTCCAACGGATAACAAGTTGAAGCTTAATGAAGCAACATAAAGCACATTGAAGATGGAATTAATCATTTGATATTGCCACTTTGCCCAATCCTTTAACCTTGCCCTTTGAGTTATCTCCAAATGTTATTCTCTCTTGTCCATCTACCTCTTCATCTAGTGAGGTGAACATATGAGGATCACCGGTCATATATTGAGTGCAACCACTATCAATAACCCAATGACTTCCACCAGTCTTGTAGTTCACCTACACATAAGATATTCACGCTTTAGGAACCCAAACTTGTTGAGGGCCCTTCACCTTCTCAACAAGTGACTTGGCCACCCAAATCTTCTTAGGCCTATTCTTGTTAGGGGGTCCTAAGAACATGACTTTCATCTTTCCACTAGAATCCTTTCTAAGCATGTAGTGAGCATTGAAGGCAAAGGGTCTACCATGCTTGGGCAAGGGTTATGGTGGTGGAGTTTGGCACTCATGAGAAAAGTGGCCTTCTTGTCCACACTCAAAACATCTCTTTGGCTTTGGCTTTGATTGTTGTTGTTGAACTTGAGCCTTCTTCTTTTCTACACTTGCCACATATCTAATGCCACTTCTATCCATCTTCATGATAGTGTTCATGAGTAGCTCACTTTGGAGATGCTTGCCTCTTGCAAACTTGCTCAATCCTATCTTGAGATGCTCTTTCTCCATCTTGAGCTTCTTGTTCTCTTCCTTGAGAACATCATTGTTCTTCTCTTCCTTGAGCTTCTTGTTCTCTTCTTTGAGCTTCTCATTCTCAAGGATCAACTCTTCATCATGATCAAGAGATTCTAGCACAATGGTGTTGTGGCTTTTCATCTCTTCAAGATCTTTCATGAGCTTTTCATTTGCATTCTTGAGCTTAACATATTCATCATAGTCATTGCACTCAACCACTTTCTTGCCTTTGCCACTAGATCCTTGCTCAATGCTCTCATCAATTAAATCATCACATGATGTAGCTATATCAATCTTAACAACATGGTTAGTAGCATCATGTGGCTTATTTGGTAAAAATTCTTGAGCAATAACAAGAGTATCATAATTGATCTTTAGAGTTGTATATTCATCTTTAAGCTTGTTGTGGCTAGTGATGAGCTCATTGTGCACCCACTCAAGTTTATCATGTTTATCTTTAAGCTCTTTCTTAGAAGATTTGAGCTCCTTGAGTTTAGATGATATAGCATCATTTGTTTCTTTAAGCTCAACATTAGCCTTTTCCAATGTATCGCATTTTGCTAAGAGTGAATCATTTTTAGCATCAAGCTTTCCATTTTTAGCTCTACTCTTTCTAATGATCTTAGTGTATTGCCTTAGTATTTTGACAAGATCATCATATGAAGGTGAATCATCATCATCACTAGCTTGCTCATCATCACTACTATCATCATTATTAGTTACCTTGCGTTCACCCTTGGCCATAAGGCATAGGTGTGTAGAGGATGATGGCGATGGTGGCGGTGAAGATGAATGATCAATAGCAATGGCAGCCACCTTCTCATTTTCACTATCATCATCAGATGATCCACTAGATGAATCAATGTCCGTGAGCTAATCACCGATGATGTAGGCCTTTCCACTCTTCTTCTTCTTGTGGAAGTCCCTCTTTTTACCATCTCTCTTCTTGTATGGCTTGTTCTTCTTCTTCTCATCTTCATCTTCGTTACTTGAGTCATCTTTCTTGCCCTTGTTCTTATTCTTGAACTTGTCTTTCTTGGGCTTGGTGCATTGATGTGCTAGATGACCAAGTTCACCACAATTGAAGCAATCCATTTTGGAGATTGACTTTCTTCTAGAGCTTGTGAAGAACTTCTTTTTGCCGTCGAACTTGATGCCACTCTTGTTTAGCTTCTTTAGCATTTTGGTGGCTTTCTTCACCATGAGAGCAAGATCTTCATCTTCATCTTCTTCATCACTTGAGCTCTCATACTCAAGTCTTGCTTTGCCCTTATCTTGGCTAGCTTTGAATGCTAAGTCCTTCTCTTTCTTCTTGGTAGAGGATGAGCCATCTTGTGGCGTGATGTGCATGTACATCTCATGAGCATTGATCTTTCCCAAGATTTGTGTTGGTGTAGCGGTGGAAAGATCACCTTGGTGTAGCACGGTCACAATATACTCGTATTTGTCAATGGGGAGGACACTCAAGATCTTTCTCACAACGTTGGATGGTAACATTTGAGTAAGTCCAAGCCCATTGACTTCCTCTACAAGAATATTCAAACATGAATACATCTCATTAGCACATTCTTTGGGAAGCATCTCAAATGAATTTAGCTTTTTAATTACAAGATGATAGCGTTCCTCAAGCTCACTCTTGGTTCCCTCATGGAGCGCACAAACGTCTGACCATAGTGCATGGGCGTCTTTGTGGTTCCTTACGTGGTTGAACACATCTTTGCAAAGGCCTCTAAAGATGGTGTTTCGAGCCTTTGCATTCCACTTTTCATAATTAACCTCATCGCCTTGTAAGTGTGTAGCATCCTAAGGCTTTGGGAAGCTTGTGAGGCGGCTCTAAGTATACCAACATCTAGAGCTTCTAAGTACGCCTCCATGTAGATTTTCCAATATGGAAAGTCATCTCCCTCAAAGATAGGAGGAGGTCCATCCCCATGAGACATCTTGCTCTAAGTGATTAAGCTTAAAAATGTGAGCACAAGGCTCTGATACCAATTGAAAGGATCAAGATGCCCAAGAGGGGGGTGAATTGGGCTAATTCTAAATTTTCTTGCAATAATTAAATCCTATGGTTAGCCCAATTAACCCCTTGTGCCTAGAAAAGTGTTTCTATTGATCTAACACACAAAAGACTTGCAACCTTGTTCCAAACTTACTCTAGCATGGCAATTCTATGAATGTAAAAACAAGTATTGAATTGCTCAAAATAAATGCTCAAAGTAAATGCTCAAAGTAAATAGAGAGAGAGGAACGTGGCGATGTTTTGCCGAGGTATCAGGAGAGTCACCACTCCCCACTAGTCCTTGTTGGAGCACCTATGCAAGGGTGTAGCTCCCCCTTAATCTGCACAAGGATCAAGTGCTCTGTACGGGTTGATTCTTCGACACTCCATCGTGGTGAATCACCCACAACCGCTCACAACTTGAGTTGGGTCACCCACAAGCTCTGCCAGGGTGATCACCAAGCTCCAATCAACACCAAGCCGTCTAGGTGATGGCGATCACCTAAGAGTAACAAGCACAAACTCTCACTTGACCACGCGAACCCTAATGAGAACGGTGGATGCACACTTTGCTACTCTTGATTCACTAATGAGGCTACTCTCTTGGATTCTCAAATCTCAATCACCTCACTAGGACCTTGCTCTTCTTGGCACTCACAAATGTGTTTTTTAGCTGTTCGAATGAGCAAAAGTGACTCCACACATGAGTGGAGCTTCTATTTATAAGGCAGCCTAAAAAACGAACCGTTATCTACCTTATGGCGTGACCAGACTGCTCCGGTCAGTTCAATCCACACACTAGTGATTAAGTGTTGACCGGACGCTGGCAGCATCCAATCATCACTGACCGGACATGTCCGGTCGCATTTAACCCTCACTGGAACCTTACTATACTCGACTGGATGCTGAACCCCCAGTGTCCAGTTAGTACTGACTGGACGTGTCCGGTCGTAGATTTTCTCTTCTAGGAACCTTACTAGAGTCGACCGGACGCTAGACCTCAGTGTCTGGTCACTCGACCACTCAGCGTCTGGTCATGCTAGACGCAATCTCCTTGATCAAATGAACTGACTGGACCCTATAGCCAGCGTCCGGTTCGACCGGAGCCAGCGTCCGATTAGCATTTGACCCTCCATTCACTTTCAACTCTCCATCATATGTGAATGAAGTTTGCTCCATAGGATCATAGGGCTGTTGTGGAGCTACCTAGTGCTAGTTTTAATAAGTGTGCACCACACCTAACTCACTAGACTCATCTAGGTCAAGCTACCCGTCCATACCCCCCTTAATAGTATGGCCAAAGGAAAAACAAAGTCCTAAACTACTCTAAGTGTCTCTCCAACTCCAATCGACACTTAGAACTAGTCATCCTTAACCTTGTCGTCCATCCTTTGAAAACCGAAACAATTTCCATTGTAGGGGCATGACCACCTTGATTACCCAATTGATCTCCATTACCATGACCTAACTTAATTGCCTCTGCAAAATACACATTAGTCATAGTAATCTTGTATTATCATTAATCACCAAAACCCAACTAGGGGCCTAGATGCTTTGAGGGTCCCAACTTGAGTTAAGCTACTCGGCTTCATGGTCAGAATGACTTATCTAGCCAACTAAGTGTTAGGCATGTGTTCAACATGACATGAGGACGTACAGCGAATCGGTCCTTAACCGACATAGATGGAGATAAATAGGCACCAAGACCTTCATGCCTTGTTGCTTCTCTATCACAATCCCATCCGGTCTCCTTTTATTTATCAACACATGGTTTTTTCTACGATAGCAAATATAGTCAACCAGTACTTTGGTATCCACCTATATCTCATATGTGATAGGAAATCACCCGACTTCTACTGATCTAAGCATTGCTAAGCATACATTTGATCTTGGACCTACATAGGGTTTCAAGGTATATTTCTAGACAAGGTAGTTCTATGCATCAAGTGGTTCTAATCAACTCTTATAACCTAATGCATCAAACATAAAGGACTCAAGTGATATTTGTAAAAATATAGAAAGCTTAGAATGCTCTGGGCTTGCCTGGGATCCGACCCAAGTTAGTTTCAGTTAGCTCACACCAGTCTTGGTGACATCTTCGGTCCTAGCACTTGCTTAGTCCTTCCATCTTTGAGATAGGTCCACCATACACCATCTTTGGGTTAGGCTCCAACATCACATCCTTCAAATGGTTCATCTAGCGCATCTAGATGAGAGGCAAGATGCAAGTGCATGAATATGAAGAATGATAATAAGAGATGCATCACATAAGAGTGTTCAAGACAAGCACAAGATTATGAAAGACATAGTGCACCTAGAGTTATTTAATTAAACACTATTCTAGCACAACAGGTGGATATGGAAAGGATATCGAGCATGACATACCCGTTAACTTAAGTTCAGCTATTGCAAGCATTTATCAATCATGAACTAACAAGTTTAGCCAAATAAGAGCACACATGTCCAAAAATCTAGACAGCAGCATAGTAGTCACTAGTTTTAACCATAACTAAAGTTATAATTATCAAACAAGGGTGATCCTAGACTTCATGGAAAGCTAATGAAATTATCTAAAACTTTTTTATTAACACCAAAAGCTGATTCAACAAATAACAAGGTCAAAATACATCATGAAGCAGAGCTTATACAACTAAGGACAGAAAACTAATATTAACTTCAGAAATGCATAACTAGAGTTCTAGATATTTAGCAAACATGATTCTTAACTTTATGGAAACATTATTAAGTTATCTATAACTTTATTATTATCATTATAAGATGATTCTATAGATAACAAGGTTAAACAACACCAAGAAGGCATCTCTGTCTAGATTTGGATATAAATCTATCATTCCACTTTGAACATCTATAACTGGAGTTCTAGATCACCAAAAGTAGTGATCTAAGACATTTTAGAAAGCTTAGGAAAAGCACTATAACTCTCCTATTATCACCAATACATGATTCGATGTTTAAATAAGTCATCAAAAGCAATCATTCAGATGTGTTCAGAGCACATGCAAAAGGTGACAGCAAACTTGTAAAATCTATAACTCCTAAACCATCAGGCCTAAAATCATCAAATTTTAGGACAAGCAAGATAAGAAAATTATCTACAACTTTGGTATTCAACCCATTTACAGAAAACATCATTGTGATCCACGAAGTTAGCATCACAACTAGAAAATTCACATGCAGCCATTTTAGAATGTAACAATTTGCAGCCTGTTCGCTTGGTCATAAACTGATCATAAATTTCTAGCTAGAATAGTATTTTTTCCCTCACACCAAATGAGCCAGCAGTAATAATACATGATCGTATACGATCGTTTCAGCCCCAGCCAAACAGGTTGTTGATGTTTTCACTTATTTTGCTAACAAAGAGCATGCACACATGAGCCATTCAAAAACTTCAACCACCACTAACATACTTAGCAATACTTTATTGAACATCAATCACTCAAAGCATCACCAAATATAATTACAAGCTTTATCTATAGTTATGCTTTTATTAATCCTTTCTCCTAATAAACATGTATATAAATTTTAGTGATATATGAGAACAACTAGTTTGGGGCTGAGATTTTTATGAGTGGTATATGTTATCAAAATATGACTACTACGCAAATTTCACATGCTCCGGATTTATAGATTAATTATTACAAAAAAAGACAAATTGCTAATGCAAGAAAACATGTGAGAGCAAGATAAATCTAAAACACACTATTTTCTACAAACACAAGGCCATATTATATATCAACACAACACAACAACATAATACTAAGGTAATGGAACCACCTTTTTCCATTTTTCATCTTCATAAAAATTATAACTTATTTAAAACCATTTATTAAGCAATAAAATAGTTAAATAAATAAATAAATTATACCGCATCCAATGACCATGAAATTTTTACCACACCATACACATAGCATCAGGAGCCTACCATAAATTTTCACAGCAATTGGAGCACCACAACTTTAGATATAAGAATAACAAGCAAAATAAGCTAAAATTGCCTATTTAACAAGATTAAATCAAAATATTATAAAAACATTACACAACTAGCATGTTTAATATTTTTATTAGCTATATCATGTCATCACAAGATTAGCACAACTAGAATTACCATTTTTGGACATCTATAACTCAATATATGCATCCAACAACTTAAAAGGATTTATAAAAGCACTTTATAAGAATAAATAAAAACGTCAGAAACTTTCTACTAACACATATCATATTATGACTCTACTATGTATATCTACTCACAAGGATTCCAAAAAGTCCTCATTTGCTATTTTATGATTTTTCTACGATTTATTATGATTTTTCAAAGTTTTAGCCAAATAAATGCAATAAAGGAAAAAACAATTGCATCGAGGCCCCTGAACTTCTAGTGAAAATAAATTCCAACGAATGGGTCCTTCTCTATACTATTCAACTATCACAGACTTTCTAGATAACCCCTTGCACTAGTTCCAATTGTTGCGCGAGGTCCTTCACGCGGGTCAAAACAGAGGAGGCGGAGAAGGATCGCCGATGTCGGTTGGAGGAGGACTGTCGGTGCTGGTCGGAGGAGGCTCGCCAGTGATGGGGAAGTGGCGATAGAGCATTAGGGGACCAGCGCGCACCCATGGGTGGCCTCAGTTCGGTCAAAGATGGTCCAAGGTGGCATGGCCACGGCAGCAGCGGCCCGAGGGCCGATGAGGATGGCACAGGGTTGACTAGCCTTGGTGGGCGGTGGTCGGCAGCGATGGGGAGCATTAGGGTGCCTGCATGCACTGAGAGGATCCTGCGACTCTCCCTGTAGTGGCCTGATGTGGCTTGGCCACGTGCGCCCACAGCTACAGCGGCTACTGCTCCAGCAACAGTGCTATGGCGATCGCGGTGGCCGAGAAAAGGGGCATAGGAGGGGTGGCATGTGGTAGTGGAGGCGTATTGGCCCTCAGCTAGGGTAGAGAAGGCCCGGAGTGGCCTAGCCGTGGCAGCAGTGAGCTCGGCCTGCCTCATCCATGGCGGTCATGGCAGCAGAGCGCTCCGGTGATGTTTGGCTTGGGTGAGTATACGCACGAGATGGAGCATGCTGAGGTGAAGGTGGTGGTGCATGTGGTGGGACGTAAGGGAGCTCGGAGGCCAAGAAACAGTGGTGGCCAAGGAGATCCACCTCGGCATCAATGGCGGCCACGCTCTGGCGCATGCACGCGTGGTACTAAGGGTGAGAAAGAGAGCAGAGGTAGTGGAGGAAGCTCGGGCATCCACTTTGGAGGGCGCAGAGGCATGGCAGGGAGGCAGACGCATGTGGCAGTAGTGGTGGGGCATGGAGCCATGCATGGCCACCATGCATAGGGCACGTGTCACCCTTTGGAGCATTTCCCTGAGCGCATGGCGGGCAACGGTGTGGCTGGCGTGGGAGGTGATTTTGGGCTAGTTACGATCTGAATTCGACCATGGGCCCAAAAGCAAAGTTGAAGCCCATGAACTGTTATACATCTTTCATTAAGGGCACTGAGTCATTAGATAAATAGATTAATGGGTAATTAAGCCCAAACTTAACACAGTCAGCAACTAATCAAGGATTAAGCCTTTCTCTCCTTGATCTCTAATTACTTGGTCAAAACATGGTCAAATTGATTCCAACTTTTTGTATGTCCTTCTTCAAAACATATATTCCAACTTTTGCTTTTGGCTCAACTTGAGGTGTTTAACAAATTTTAGAGAATGTGGAATGCCAATGTCAATGACGATGACTTGGAATTATTTAGAGCCCAGAAATAGCAGCTGATTCCATCTTGAGTCCTCTATTTAAGACACTTAAAAGTTGAATCAGGTCTTGGTCCAAACAAAAGGTTTGTTGTACTCCACTAAAACTTCAAATTTTATTAAACGTCAAACTTTATATCTAGTATAGAAACCATTTCTTCATCTTGGTCAAAGCAGCAAGTCGTTAAACCCTGGAATTAGGGTTTTCGACCAATTACGACATTTTCTTGACATTTGCTCAACATGAACCCTTCATGACTTTTGTTGTAGAGTTCAATTAGAGTCATTTGGGAAAGGTAGCAAGGTTTGGTTGACATCTCATATTCCCATTCACTTAATAAAGCAATACAATCAAGGTTATAACTTATCATTTCATGTGACTTCTTGATTCCAAACTTCATGAAACTTTTCCACTAGTCAAGATGGATGCATGTTGATGTAATGTAGATGAAATAAGAATGTTTTACATTACTCATGCCTAATCTTAACTAGGTTCCACATGCAAGCAAAGTGTATTATATGATTCTAAGTTGGGGCTCATTTTCATAGATTGGACCTCAATACCTTCACCATTACTTCGAGATTATGAACTAGAGATCATAATCATCGCTTGACATATCCTACTTATGTCCAATTTCACTACTTAACTTGTGACTAACACCCGGGGTGTTACACCCCTGAACTAGCCTTGTCAACATCTAAACAAAGGTGAGGGCCCTCGGGTCGCATGCTGCCCACGTCCCTACCATGGACGCCGAGCTAAGCTCGCGCGTGGTCCATTGCTCTCTCAACTCTCTATGCTCTCCCTCTCTCTAGTTTAGGCATGCACTAGGGTTATTGGAGCCATAACCATCAACCTTTAGCCAATGCAGGGCTCGTCCTCGCCGAAACAAGCCATGCCACCGCCGTGAACTAGCCATGCTGTCACCATGCACATGATCTGGGCCAACCGCCGCTTCACAAAGCCCCAAACCATAACCTAAAGTTTCACCTAGAGCATAGGAAGCTTCGCTGAAGCTCCACACGAGCCATTATGACCAACTCTAGCGTGTGCGCCGCCATGTAGAGCAGTCATGCCGCCATAGCCGCCACCGTCGCACCAAGAGCCCTTCACAGGAACCGAGACCTAGCCAGGTGTGGGGTGATGGGGAGCATGCTGGCTTTTGTTGTGCTATTAGGATTTAATCTTGTTTGATGCTTGTTTTCATGCAAAAATGAGTATGGTATTTATATGTATCTTCTGTGTATGAAATAATTTTCATAGCTTCCTAGTGATATGTTGAATGCAAGAAAAATATGAAATTTGTTGTTCGACACTTTTCAATAGATTAAAACTGTTTAAGTTGTTATAAGCATGTTTTTCTTGTTATTTTTTGTAAAAGTTATGCCATTTATGCAGTAGACTTTTGTATGCATCCTTAAGTTATTCTAATATTCACAGAATTTACTGTGCCTTGCTAACTAAGTAAATTAATAAAGGCATGTAAATAATTTATTTGGAGCCAACCATTATACTTTCAAGTATGTTTAGGATGTGTACAATCTGGTAGCATGTTTGCTTGTGCCTAGAATTGATTGATTGTGTGAAGTTTGCTTTTTAGGTGTTATCTAGTGTCTCTTTTAGTCTTTTCCTGAATGCTTGTATGTGTGAGTTTGATGCTTGTTAAGTGGTTGCTTAAGCTAATTAAGGAAAGTTGTAGCTGTAGGTTTTTGACCCCTTGCAGCTAATGAAGAGTTGTACCTTAGGTTGCTAGAGCATGGTGAGTGTTTTATCTCTAGAGAAGAGATATGCACCTACTCGATCAAAATAACTAAAGAGATAATCACCTCTTGTTATCATGCTAAACATGTTTATGTTAGTAGCTTGTTGTTTTTGTACCATGTTATGTTTAGTCCCATGTTTGCATCATATCATACATACATATCATTTCCCATGCATTCCTTTTATTTATACATGTATCCATACATATAGGATCACCAGAAGGAGTGACACTGCTAGAGTTCGAGCTCATGGGAGAGGAGAACATGCAAGAGAACCAGTAGGAGGCTCTAGAAGGACGCATATAGGTCCAGGAGCAGCTGCGCTAGTGCCTTGAGCATGCCCCTACCAGCTTTCTCAAAGACAAACCCCAGAGCATATCCAATCTCCCAATTTTATGAAAATGAACTTGAGTCCTTTTATATTTGAGCATTAAGTTATAGGAGTTGACTGAAGCTGTTGATGCATATATACTTCACCTTGTCCAGAAATATATCTCTTGTCACCCTTTTAGGTGTAGGCCGATTTATATGCGTAGCCATGCTTAGATCGGTAGCAGTTGAGTGATTGTTGCCACCTATGAGATTTAGGTGGATACTCGGTCATGGTTGCCTATATTTGCTATCATGGAATGAACCATGTTGTTATGTACAAATTGGAGACCGGGTGGGATCTAGTGTGGTTGGTGATAGGTCGGCTCATCTACAGTTGATCTTGTCTGTGTCGGTTAAGGACCGTACCATCACTACAAGAGATGTTAGGGTTTATGTCATTTAGTTTATGTCATAATATATGCAATTTACATCATAGATTAACATTTATGACACCCAGTAGATGAAAAAGACTGCATCAAAAACCATGCACCTTAAACCATGTTTTAAGTCCAACTTCTTACAACATACCACATAGATGCCATGTAGGATTATAAATGTAACAAAATCTAATTATAGCCTGTTAAAGCCCATATTCATATATGCATTCCAACAGATATGACAATACATAGATCTTCCATTTCAAATATAACCATTTCTTGTAACGTGTTGTCTGGACCTTGCTTGAGATTGAACGTACCTTTCACATAGCTAGTCAGATAAGTCGCTCCGACCGCGGAGACGAGAAGCTTGATTCAGGCCAAGACGATGAGTTGTTGATTAGGCATACTAGAGGGGAGAAAGTATGTGAAGGGGATAGGGATGGACCATGGGCAAGGAGACCTGAACATCCTAGCTTCCAGTTGTCCCTAAGGGTGCGGCTCAACTCAAACCCCTGAATTGTTCCCTAATAGTGCCAAAGGTGACCTAAGATGACTAATGATCTGGTTTGTCTGGGTGTGTGTTGTGGATTTCTGCCTAGCTAGTTGCAATCGATTCGAATCGCCATCTCTCCTAGATAGTGAGAAACTCGATCACTATACATCATCATAGTATTCTGATCAAATGTGATGGTTATGTTTCCCTGAAATAAATTGGATATGGTTACAAATGTGATGATGTTGTCTTAAATAAATTGTTTGCTATAGGATAGCTGCAATTTAGCTTTAAATAGCTCTAACTTGATGCTAGAAAACTTAAAATGGTAGGACTCACATTAGCAAAGCTTTTATGCAAAAATGTTGTCAAGCTAGCTCCACCATAAAAAGCCTTGCATACTTCTTGGTGTCAATTTATTTTTGGTTTATGACGGGTAAGTCTAGCTGAGTACATCCTAGTACTCAAGGTTTATTCCCTATTGTTGCAGATGGTGTAGTGTACCATGGTTACTGCAAGAACCGCTTCTCTCTAGTTGTGGACAAGGAGTGAGGTTGTGGGCATGCCCCTTCCATATTTGCCTATCTAGCTATCTTGCTTTTCTTGGACTTGATCATGGAACTAGGATGTATTTAAACTAAGTGTGTGCATGTGATGTTTAAAAACTATGTTGCTTCCGCTACTAAATTTGAACCTGGTGTTGTAATATTTATATTTGAACTCCAATGTATGTCAGACTACTTGTGAACTCTATTTAACATGTGATGTGTGTATGCTAAATCATTTATGATCTTGGTTTGTATGTGGCTTATTTCAAGATCCTTCATGATACTTGATGGACTACTAGATTTATATGTGCTCAAATGTGAGAGTGTGGTTGTCTTGACAGCTACCATTACACTTGTGCTCTTATAAATTGGATGGTTTTGTGACATATATGATGCGTCTATGTCTTACTGCAATTCATAGTAAAAGTAGGTCAACATATAATAATAGTGTCATTCAATAAGTTTGATATGATAAAGCATTGATGACTACCTAATTGTTACTGCTAGTTAAGTACATGTTTAGTAAATTATAAAATATAATGAAAATGCAAGTACACATTTAGCAAAACCTAAAATTTCATTAAGCTCTTCGGAATAGAGGAAAATTTTCTATTTGCTTTCTTTTCCATGTGAAAATGAATCACTGTGAACTTCCTACGAAACTCCTATGTTCCAAATGGACCCTAAATGTGTCCTAATATGATAAGCAAACAAGTTTAGATGAACTAAAATATGTTATTTTAATTGTGTTTTGTGTGATTTTATTGTCTAGAATATATCATTTTTATCACATTTTTAATATAAATGTAGACTATTAAACTATATAATTACTAAGTACAAAAATGTTATTGTGTTGTTAGGGGAGCCATGGCTGTTGCTGGCCTCACCATTTGTTTTGCCCTTGAGCATGACTCAGCTAGCCCTGGCAACATGACCTGTGCATGGCTCGCTTGGACTCAAAGGGTGATTTCTTGATGCCAATGACATCTTAGGGGGTGGGCAGCAAGGGCGATGGTCAGGGGGGCATGAGTATATGAATGTATATAGTATTTAGTATATGTTATAAGATGAAAATTTAGGGCCCATATACTTAGAATAAGTCTAGTAATTAGGAATTAACTTATCATCGCTTCCTATTTTGATATTTGGTTATTCCTTATCACCGACCGATCCTAATCGATTGATTGTTTTGGTTCCCTATCGCCCTACCCAATCTCCAAATGCGGTGGCGCCATGATGCTGCTCCATGACACTACAAAGCCATTACATGTCAACGTCGCTTTGTCTGCTCATGATATGGGAGGGCTCCATGGCCCCAAAAGCGGATAGCGGATGACCAGATGACATCACCCATTAGTAATCAAGTATTCAGATCATCACTAATTCACTACAAGCAGCATTTGAGAAAAGTTGTTAATCTATAGGCATATGTAGCAATGCCATGGCCTTTTTAGTACGTAATTAAGCTTTTGTGTCCTGAGACTATCCTTTGTACTTGTTCTTTAGAATATTGCGCTAATTTGCGAATACATGGTGGATATGTGCCCATGTGTATGTGTGATGAGTAATTGTGAAGAGGTGATCAGAGCTTTGGATTAGTGTGTTGAGACTAACCATGATGTGAGTTTTGTGTGTGCAACATGTGTCTTGTCTTGTGATGTGCAGGTGATGAGCATTGTGATAGTCAACGACAATGGAGAAGGTCAAGCGAGTCCGTGCATGATGGACCAAGAGCGGTGAAAGGTGGACATGGAGGCTTGGACTGAGGCATCGAGGGCTAGAGGATCGATGGTGGATGGCTACCACTTAGGGATGTCAACAGGAAAGTGTACATGTGAGGACAAAGAAGATGGTTTTGACTGAAGTCAAGACCATGGGTAGCAAGTTTGTCGGGTTTAGTCCTTAAAACTTGGGGGAGGGATCTCGTGGTGGCACATGGCATTATCGTAAAGGGTCATGGTCGTTTAATGCAAGGAAACCCAACTTGGACCATTATGCCCTCATGGCTAAGTGGTTTAAGTGAAATACATAGGGGTGTTTTGGAATGTATAATAGCCCCACAAATAAGGATACCAGGTGCCAAAGAGAACTATCTCTCCCAACTATATGTTTATTTCCTTAGGCTAGCTAAGTTCTTATGGCTGAGTGGAGATAGCAGTAAAGAGGATGAGCACCTTGTTGACTGTTGGATTGAGAACCAAATCACACACCATCAAGGGCTAGCATGCCCTAGATTGCAACCAACCTATCACATGCAACAAGCAACTGTAAGGATTGACTAAACTGATCTAGAGACTAGTTAGGCCGATCTAGAGCTCGTCGTTCGCTGCAAAAGCCTATGAATGCCTTCCGAGAGGATCCGTCGGGGATGATCTTGCCTAGGGTTGTTTTAGGATCAGCAAGGATACCTAGAATGCCGATGAATCTCGTTGAGAGATGCAACAAACAATAGGGGATTCGAAAAATGATAAAATGGGGTAATTGATGTAAAATGAGGATTGACTATTGGATCCTTCAATCAGCCATGATCCTCTCGTATATATAGATCTAACTAAGCAAGTTTTTAGGAGCTTGAGGCGTTGTGGCTGGGCTAAAAATAGGGGAGTCGGCTTAGCCAACTTCGGGTTGAGGAACTATATTAGCTAGCCCCTGGAGTCAGCTAAGCTAACTTTGTCAGGGCATGTGCTGCTCACCTTCTTCTTCGCATGTTTCTTTGTTGTTTGTTGTGCCAAATATTCTCCAACACCTCTAGATGTTAAGAACTTGTTGTCATAGCCTGAACTTTCATGTTGGGACACTTTTGAGTGTCAACACACCTCTTGCTCTAGTTTTTAGGATCTAAAGGGAGGATAAAGGGTGGAGGCTAGACCTTGTTCTTGTAAACTAGTTCTCATGATTAAATATCAATTTGTCCTCTGAAATCCTGAGTTCCATCTTTCACTACTACACAAAACTTAACCGAGGCGAGCGTTTTTTATTTATCAAGGCAGGCATCACAAATGCCTCGAACAAAAGGTCACTGACAAATGGGATCTTTTCTGAGGCAGGTTTGATGCCTGCCTCGGTAAATTGAATAAAAAAGAAAAAAGGAAACCCCATGGATAAGCCCGGTGAGCCCATCCTCGTGTTGCCGCCGCCACCACTACTCATCGGTACCTACATCTAACCACCGGATCCACCATGGATGATGCCATTAGATCCATGCCCCTCCTCTCCTCCCCACTAGATCCACCACCAGAGGGGTCCTCCCCACCTGGATCTACCACCGAAGGGGTCCCCCCCATCATATCTGCGCCATGGTGGAGCCATGGAGGGAGGAGAGGGGGGCGTGGCTAGGATAGATCCCCGCCATAGTAGTGCCATGGTGGATCCCCACCATGGTGGCGCCATGGTGGATCCCTCGCGTGGTGGCGCTGTGGTGGATCCCCACTAAATGCGCCGCCATGGCGCTTGAGCATCATAGTGAGGGTGCTGAGCTCGAGCTCACCATGAGCCTTCACATCACTGCCGCTATCCACTGTGGCCTTAGTCGCTACTGGAGGGAGAGGAGGGAGGGATGGGAAGAAGGCATGCTAGAGAGGGAGATGAGCTGAGGGAAAGGGAGAGGGCCGCTCGGTGTGAGGAGAGGGAATGGGCTGCTCAGGCTCGGTGTGCTCTGTGCAGCTAAGGGGGAGGGAGGAGAGGATGAGTGAGTGAAACCCTAAGTCATGTATATATACTCAGAGCTATTTATTGGGCCAAGATGGGCTTTTCTAATTCAAAGTGGGCTTGGCCACATTAACAAAGGTAGGCCCCTTAAGAGGCCCGTCTCCAAAAATGGCCCTATTTTCCTAGGCGGGCCTCTTATAAGTGACTGCCTCAATTAATCCTAGGCATTAACTGAGGTGGTTGAAATGCCCGCCTGCCTTTGATGCCATTTTCAAAACACAAAACAACCTCAATGACTCCCCTAGGAGCACACTTGGCAACTCCTCTTCAGGATCAGGTTGAGTATCATACCACAATAGCCTCGACAACTCAAGATTACATCTCATCATCGTTGCACATAATAATTCAGTGGAAACATATATTACAAGTCTTGTTGAATATAATAAATCAAGTATACAATGTAAGACTAAATGTAGTGTGGACCAAACAACTCTCTTACTAACATCGCTATGCTATGAATCAATTATATATCTAGTAACTGGTGGTCGCCTTGCCCATGGGTGTCACCACCAGTAGCTTTGCACACGCCATTCAACCACTTTGCCACCAATGATGGGGTGAGATGGCCACCATTGTCCTATACCTACAAAACAACTTAACAGTAGTACCATGAGTACATTGCGTACTCACAGGACTTAATTACAACATATAATATTTGGTGGATGCATAGGGTGATTATCAGGCATTTGTATAAGTGTGGAAAGCAATGATGTTCATTAAAAGTATGACATGCTATGCTCAAAATTAGAGGTAAAGGTGTTTATCATTATAATGAAAGTGCTCATAGTCCATCATTCATGCAACCATAGATATAGAAAGAAAGAACAACCGGATAATTCTATCCCGAGGGACTCTAGACTTTCAAGACTCTGTAGAGGTGTACAATTGTACCCACATGGAAGGATGGGACTACAACCATACCTCAAGCATGAGAGTAAGGGTTGCCCCATTGCACCCAACCTTTCCCTAATTCGGGCTGAGTGTACGATGAAAGGTTCAAGCGGTTGCCCGACCAATGTCCCCTGACATTCCCGATCGATGCCAACCGCCTTGCCTAGGTTCACGAATAAATAGGTCACAATTAGTTACTTGGCTTGTCGACCCCAACCATGACATGTGGTCTGTACTAGTGGTTACTTAGACTTACGTATCCCAATACATGGTCCTTAATGCTCCACGAGCTATGTCGTTTGAGATCCCACACTCACAACGATCTACCACTCGCTTGAGCAAGATATCCAAGTTATCATCAAGATTACCATATTAGGGATATTATTCCTTAGCTAGAAAAGTAAGGTGGGTCAAGTTATGCCCTCATTGGTTTTAGTAGTTAATTATCCAGGTGTAGCATCCTACACGTGCGAGTATGAGTTCCCTTCTCATGCTCAACTTCTACCAGTTGCCCAAACTAGGCAATAAACATTAAGCGTTCCCATTCCCATTGTTTAGGTGAGAGGATTCTATAGATTATTACGCTACTATAGGTGTAGTATAAGAGTGATCATTATCCAAGACTACATGTAATGCATAACTCATAATGTAACTTGATAAGTATCCAAAGTAAGGTTTATAATAGTGTGGTGTCTGCCTATTGGATGGTCTAGAAAATACGATACTGAACTTGTACATGAAGGACTCCAAATGAGGCCAACTCAGCCACTGATGTTCCGTGTACATCGGCCTAATATCTATACCTCCTCGGTATAGCATGTATTGACCTTTGCTAGAGAAGAAGGGATTCAGAGAATCCCTAGCTTGTCTGAAGTGTCAGGGACAAAGCCATCTTGTTGAACTCAATTAGAACCCAACAAAAGCTCTCATTGGGAACGGTAGGCATATCCATTGGAAAGACATCCTCACTATCATCCTCATCTGAAGAAGATACCAGAACAACCTTCTCTGGCCAGCGACTGGAACCCGCACCTAGACCTGCAACACCACAAAGATGACAGAGGGTTAATAACTCTTGAATGTACAAATAAAAGCATAAGGGCACAACCATCGTGCAAGGTATAGAAGTCCTCTAAGTTCTACATGGTTAGACGTCAATCAAAGGTAGATAGAGCACCAAGCAGCAAGCATCGGATGTTGATGGAGTCTCCGCTCAGTTCCTCAGACCATCTGATAGATCTTAGATTGAACAGCACCTAGGCAAACCAAGAACAGTGAGCAACCACCAGAGCATTCCAATAGGGGAACTGTTCTTCTTTGTGGGTATAGTTGTACACCTCTACAGAGTATCGAAAGCCTAGAGTCCCTTGGGATGGAACTAGTTCGGCTGTTCTTTCTTTCTATACCCATGGTAGCATGAACTATGGACTATGAGCACTATGTCATAATGATGAATACCTTTACTTCTATGTTGAGCATATCATGTCATAATCTTAATGAACATCATTGCTTTCCGCACTCATACAAATACCTAATAACTCCCTTATGCATCTACCAAATACTATGTATTGGAATATGGAATTAAGTCCTACGAGTACACAATGTACTCATAGTGCAGTCGTTAAGTTGTTTTGCAGGTAGACTAGGCATTATCTTCGAGGCTAACTCCAATAATGCAAGTTAGTAGACCTTGGAGCAGGCGCTCTCCATGACGAGCCGTGCGTAGATCCGATGGTCTAACGAGCGATAAGAGTGGCAACCTAGTGCAAGATTAGAGTTGTCAAAGTATTAGATCTAGTAGTATGTTTATACACTTGAATCCTATTTTGTTATCGATAATGCTTTAGAACTAGATGTAAGGCTGGAGTGTGTATCTGATTGATTTGTACGATATGCATTATGTTGGGTATGTATGTGTAACTCAACATGAAGATCCTAAAGAGGAGTTGTTACGTGCGCTCCTAGGGGTCGTGAGCTGTCACTTTACTTAAATTGAGTAGGTTAAGTGGATGACTCTTGATTTAGGTGGATCAGCACGGCAGGTGCCCCCATAGGATGTGACTAGCTCAATTTAAGCAAACCAACATCGGTGGCTCTCTAGGAGCTGCACTTGGCAACTCCTCTTCAGGATCAGGTTTAGTAACATACCACAAAAGCCTCCACAACTCAGGATTACATCCCATCACTGGAGCACATAATAATTCACCAGAAACATATATTACAAGTCTTTTTGAATATAATAAATCAATTATATAATGTAAGACCAAATGTAGTGTGAACCAAATGACTCTCTCACCAACACCGCTATGCTACGGATCACTCATATAGCTAATAACTAGTGGTCACCTTGCCCATGGGCATCGCCACCATAATCTGGACGGCTCCTGCCATTCACCAACTTTACCACCGACTGATGGGGCAAGATGGCCACCAATGTCCTTTACCTGTAAAACAACTTAATGGTAGCACCATGATTAAATTGCAGTACTCAGTAGGACTTCATTCCAACATATAGTATTTGATGGATGCATAGGGTGATTATCAAGGCATTTGTATAAGTGTGAAAAGCAATGGTGTTCATTAAGAGTATGACATGTTATTCTCAACTTTAGAATTAAAGCATTTATCATATAGCTAAAGTGCTCATAATCCATCATTCATACTACCATGGATATAGAAAGAAAGAACAACCGAATAGATCCATCCCGAAGGACTCTAGGCTTTCAAGACTCTACAGAGGTGTATAATTGTACCCACATAGAAGAATAGGACTAACCACCATACACCGGGCTAGGTAGTAAGGGTTGCCTCACATCTTCCAACTTTTCCCTAATCCGGCCTGAGTGTCCGACAAAAGGTTCAAGCTGTTGCCCGGTCAATGTCCCAGACATTCCTGACCGACACCAACCCCCTAGCTAGTTTCACAGAATAAATAGGTCACAATTAGTTACCTATCTTGTCGACCCCATCCACAACATGTGGTCTATACGAGTTGTTACTTGGACTTACATATCCCAATCATGGTCCTTACTGCTCCACGAGCTATGTTGCCTGAGATCCCACACTCACGACTGACCTACCCCTCGCCTGAGCAAGATATCCAAGTTATGATCAAGATTATCATACTAGGGATATTAGTCCTTAGCAAGATTAGTTAGGTAAGTCAAGTTGTACCCTCATTGATTTTAGTAGTTAATTATCTAGGTGTAACATCCTACACGCGCGAGTATGAGTTCCCTTCTCGTGCTCGACTTCTACCGCTGCCCAAGCATTCTTAAGCATTAAGCATTCCCATTCCCATTGTTTAGATGAGAGGCTTCTACATATTATTAGACTACTCTAGGAGTAGTGTGAAAGAGATCATTGTCCAACTCTACATGTAATGCATAACTCATAATGCAACTTGATAAGTATCCAAAGTAGGGTTTATAATAGTGGGGTGACTGTCCTGTTGGAAGAGCGAGGTTCCCATAGCTTGGAACATCACTTGGTGTCTCTCTGATATCACGTACCTATATATGTCCATGTATGAGATGCTTATGTATGCATGAAATTATATTAAACATGCAAGAGGGAGTGTTCAGGTATACATTGAATGACTGTCAGTTTGTGTTATCAGGTAGTCTGGCATGAATGTTGGATAGTTTGGTGGTTCTGGGACTTAGTGGGAAAAGGACATACTGGGAACATTGGACCCTCCGATCTAATATTAGACTCTCCAATGTGAAGTCCGTGCTCTCGAGTAACTCTCTATCTGTGATTTATAACTCATCAGGACAATCCGATGCATGTGGCAGAGCCTCCAGTAAATTATAAGGGTTTAGCCTCTTCCGGTGGTCAGAAATGAGATATGCCATTTGGTGCCAAAGTTATGTCTAGCTGATAGACGGTATTCTACGGAACACAACAAAACTCATTTCACCATTTTTGGAGGTCAAATGCAACTTCTATGGATTTTACAAGTGTAGGTTGTGCGCATGTGCAGTGACTATAGGACACTCCGAACTAACATCGGACCATCCGATAATCCTAGGGTTCTCTTGAGTTTTGGCTATAATTCAACGAACACTCTGCCAAAATGATGAACCATCCTATAAACGATGAATAGCAGTTGTGCAAACATGTTAGGATCGATTCCCGAGGCATCTAGACTCCGAATCAGGTGCGGTTTGTTCCTATGGCTTTCTAGTGATGTAAGGAAGCTTCTACAAGTGCACCTAAGTGATGTTTCATTGCTTACCAAGTTTTACCATGGATCCCTTTGTGAAAAGTAGTTGAGTGAGGATGACATGTAGTTGTGCATTCATGTTGCATACATGTGCATCTCATTGCATACATTTTGGTTATGCATCACATGTTGCATTTCCCCTAAGCCTTGTTACCTAGAAACTGTTAGGTGTTGTCTGTTTGCTATGCAGTTTCTATCATGTTGATAATATCATGATGAAAAAGATGTTTTCTATAGATGGGGTAAATATAAAAGTTGTAGAAAACTTCATATGCTTTCCAGAAAGTCTAAGAACACCTTGTTTGCATGCTTAGAACTCCAGCTATGGTTAAATTAGGTAGAAGTTATGTTGTAGTCTAGAAAATGCATATGCTTATAATTTAACTTTGTTAATTAGAACTTGCTTATATGCTTGGTAATGTTGTCTCATGAATTTATTGATATTAACTTGATACACCTGAGATGTCTTTGCAAACTTGTTGTTCATGTTAATCAAAATAATTACTTGATATAATGGTCATGTAGGTATGATGTTTTAAAACTTCTTCCTATGCATCTAGATTGTAGAGTTTTGGTTGTGCTCGTTATGGTTGATGCATGTGCATAAATCTAAAGAACCAGCATACATGTTAATCTCCCTACCTTGCTATCCCAACCTATCCAATGAGGCCCTTTATGATATAGCTTGAGCCTCATTTCCTTTAGGTTGCTTTACTAACCCCTCTATATAGATGACTGTCTTATGCCTACTTGACTTCATATCCACATCCTTGCTATATTCCTTGGTCTTCTCAAGTTCATCTTGTGCTAGCTGGTAGTATTTTGTTGGTGTGCTCTATTATGGCATTGTGATCGTTGACCTTGGTGCCATGATGGAACCTAGAGTCCCCTGT
This sequence comes from Miscanthus floridulus, assembly GCF_019320115.1. Classification (NCBI taxonomy): domain Eukaryota; kingdom Viridiplantae; phylum Streptophyta; class Magnoliopsida; order Poales; family Poaceae; genus Miscanthus; species Miscanthus floridulus. The sequence goes on along the minus strand of NC_089583.1, from coordinate 62,809,441 downwards.
GGTACTACAGCCACATGGTGGTGCTACTAGGTGCGCGCTGGTGTCGAGGAATATGTGATCTTGATCCATCATAGGTCCACACTAATGTGCTGTCCTAACTTGTGCAACTCATTCAAAATTTCCTTAATGACCAACATATCTCCTTGCATGACTTGGTCACACACTTGTTTTCTTCTAATACCATGTTGCATTGCTTTTCTTAGTAAGATGTTTATAAATGGTGTGTTTTGCAATGGTGTGAACATCTCTCCTTTGAGGATGCAAGGGAACCGAGGCTCCGCACGTGGATCATGACCACATGAGTAGCTTATGGATGCCCCCGAGTATCAAAGGTGAGTTATCATGACCATTGTAACACTTCATCGATGGACATTCTTATTGAAAGTGAAGCTCCTCCCAAATATTCTCCTCACTATGATAAGTGACTCCAATAAATCATTCTTTGATATCTAGTCCATGCTATCCTTCTTACATGGATTATATAAATTTGCTTGTCATTCCCTATATCAATCCGTGCAAAATGCACTCTTCTTTGAGAGACACCCTTGTCCAACTAAACTTTACTCTCAAAGTCACCTTGTCAACTTTGGAATTCTTGACCCATGTATCCCACTCCAAATTACTTTGATGTCTTCCCTCACTTTGGCCTTTCTTTAATCTCGAGGATGAGATTTCTCTAGGCGGGGAAGAGTTGTGACGACCCAAAAATCGCTACAATAGATCACAAGCACCTTGAGCATAAAAATGCATCTAATAATTCCATTAATCAAAATCTTGCATGTTACTTGTGAACTTGTTGAGCATCATGTGCATCTTAGTCCAAATTTGAATTCAACTTGTGCCTAGACCAACCCAAAACTGAGCAATGCCAGTTTTAGTGGATCGTCCAACATCACCAACGGATCGTCTGTCAAGACATCTCACAAACTTAGGATAATCTTGGCCAACCTGTGCACTGATAGTGTCCACCGTCATGACAGAGTGTCTATCGAAACCCATGCACAAATAGTCAGTCTATCAAGCACGCCACCAGACCATCCGACACATTCGGTGGTACTATCCGATAAAACACAACAACACATGTCCCATGCAGCAGACTGAGGTGTCATTTGGAGAAGCAAATGGACCCCATAACCTACACACCTGTCCTAGCTCATCCAGTCCCAAAACTATAGCACCAGCCAGCTATCCCATTCATTTTCACACTCCCACTCTCTCTCTCTAGTTCTTGCTCTCTCTCTCTCTCTCCTCTCTCTCTCTCACCAAAGAAGCAAGAAGGGGAAGGAAGGGAAGGAGAAGAAGAGGGGATTGGAGGCCACCAGCAGCTAGAGATCACCATAGAGACAATCTTGAAGCTATTGTCCACAAGGGTGGGGACTGGAAGAGGGAGGAGCCCTCTCATCCTGACCATTTGGAGCTAGGAGGAGGAGAAATCAAGAAGGAGGGGAGCTCAAGCTGCTAAGAAATAAGTTCAGCTTCTTCAGCATCTTGAGAAGTTTGGCAAGATCCCTTGCTACCCTTGGTGAGGATTGAATCAAGCCCAAATCCATTTCTTGATTCCCATGAACTCCATGACCTCCCATGTGATAGAACCACCCAATTTATATAAGATCAAGTATGGTTGTCCCTACTAACACGTTGCCACGCGCATACTTTCACTTATATAAACCCGGTAGTCGGCCGAGTGTCATGAAGGACCTTGATAAATCACCATCACAACCAAGATCGCATGATTAAGCAAATACACATCACATACATAGAGTTGCAATGGAAATAATATTACAAATGGGTTCACAAATAATAGTACAAGTTTGGGTTTCAAAACCGGTTAAGGGAAAACAATATAACTTTCAAATGATTACATTAATATAAGTTCCAAATATATTGCTAGCATAAGTGACATCCTCTGATAGAAGCATATAGATGAGAAATAAATATAGAGTCACTGAGCCCCCCTAGTGGTTAGCCACCATCTTCCTCAGGCTGAGAATTTCACCTGCAACATGGTAGGATAAACCCTAAGTACTCGAATGTACTAAGCTAGACTTACCCATCATAAACCAAAAATAAAATGACACCAAGTATCATGCGAGGCTTTATAGGTGGAGCTAGCTTGACAATATTTTGCATAAAAAGCCACTAATTCAGTTATACATTTTATAATTCGGTCATCAAGTTAATTATAGCTATTCATCTCTAGATTAGCAACTAACCTATGCCAAACATATGGTATATCATTTAGTAACATGCAACAGTAACCATAGTTGGTGTAATAATTCCATGTTCATCATAACCATCATATTCCATAATCCAATTACTACAATGCTAGAGCTAGTCAAGTTTCTCACTATCCAGAAGAGACGGTGATTTGAATTGATTTCAACTAGCTAGGAATTTATTCCTAATACAAACCCAGACATACCTATGCTAAGATAGTCTTAGGTCACCTTTGGTACAACTCAGGTCCACATTTCATGGGTTCGACCAGCGCCACATAATCAGGGACAACCAGCTACCAAGATGATTAGGACTACCCTACCATTGGGCTCATGTCTGGCTCCCCGCACATCCTTACTACCATCCAAAGTGTGCACTTTTATAGAACGGGGCCCTACTTGAGTTCAGCTACTCGGCTTCATGGTCGGAACGAGTTATCCGGCCAGCTAAGTGAGAGGCATGCGTTCAATCTCGACAGAAGTGCCAACAATGGTACAGTTCTTAACCGGCACAGACAAAATCATATGAGTCAACCTACACATAGACTCCGACCGGCCTCCAGTTATAATACCCCATGGTTCTGTTCCACGATAGCAAATATAGCCAACCATGCTTTGATATCCACCTATATCTCGTAGGTGACAGGAAATCACCCGACTTCTACCGGTCTAAGCATTACTAAGCATATGTTCGATCCTAAACCTACATAAGGTTCAAGGTATATTTCTGGACAAGGTAGTTCTATGCATCAAGTGGTTCCAATTAACTCTTATAACCTAATGCATCAAACATAAAGGACTCAAGTGATATTTGTAAAAATATAGGAGGCTTAGAATGCTTTGAGGCTTGCCTGGGATCCGACAGATGTTAGTTCAGTTAGCTCGCACCATCTTGATGACATCTCTAGTCCTAGCACTTGCTTAGTCCTTTCATCTTCAGGATAGGTCCACCATACACCATCTTTGGGTTAGGCTCCAACGTCACGTCCTTCACATGGTGCATCTAGCATACCTAGATGAGATTCAACAATGCAAGTGCATGAATGTGAAGAATGGCAATATGAGATGCCTCACATAAAAGTATTCCAGATGAGCACAAGGTTGCATTGAACATATATAAGCACTCCACTGTTACTTAATTAAACATTACACAACCTATCATGCTAGGATAGCAAGGAAGGTAGCACCAAGCATGACACAAGTTTTACAAGGTTTTAGGTATATTAACTCAACACCATCAAAGGCATGAACCACACTTAGCAACACACAAAGCAAAGTAAGGTGAATCAAACAATTTTAGGTACAAACATAGATTCTGAATAGCAGCACCATAGTCACTTGTTTTAACCAAACCTAGAGTTCTAGGCATGAAAAAAGTGTGATCCTAGACTTTTTGGAAATATAATGAAATTATCTAAAACTTTGTTATTAACACTAAAAGCTGATTCAACAAATAACAAGGTCAAAATACATCATGAAGCAGAGCTAATACAACTAAGGATAGAAAATGGATAGTAACTTCAGAAATACATATCTCAAGTTACATTCATCCCACAAGCATGATCCTCAACTTTATAGAAATCTTATTAAGTTATCTATAACTTTATTACTATCATATTAAGATGATTCTATATCTAACAAGGTTAAATAACCCAATGAAGACATCTCTGTCCAGATTTGGACAGAATCTAACATTCTGCTTTGAACATCAATAACTAGAGTTCTAGACCACCAAAAGCAGTAATATTAGACATTTTAGAAATCTTAGGAAAATAACTACAACTCTCCTATTATCACTAATACATGATTCCATATTTAAATAAGCCAAACAATACAATCATTTAGATCTATTCAGAGCACATACAAAAGCTGATAGCAAACTTGTAAAATCTATAACTCCTAAACAAGCAGGCGTAAAATTATGAAATTTTAGGAAACAGAATATAAGGAATTTATCTACAACTTTGATATTTAACACATTCAGAAAAAACATCATTATCACCACGAAATTAATTGCTTAACCAAAATAGTACATGCAGCCCAAACAACAGAGGCATACTACATTCATCTACCATTTAGTTGCTACAAGACTAACATATTCTTGACATATATGCTACCCCAAACATCTTGGAATCATATTCAAACAATCATAGCATGTAGGAATAGCTACTAGAAGCATCACATGACAATAAATACTTGTATAAGCTCACAACATTCATCCTCTACTGTAATAATGCAACATATGTATTATTTTTAGTACTATATGAGAACAACTAGTTTGGGGCTAAGACTTTTATGAGTGGTTGATGATATCAAAACAAGGCTACTGCACAAATTTCATATGCTCAGGTTTTATAATTTAATTGCTATGAAAAAGACAAATCTTAATTATTAATAAACATGTGAGAACAAGATAAATCTAAAGATCATTATTTTCTATAAACATATAGCCATATTAGGGTTTCTTAGGCCACATTATCACCATGCAAGGGAAAAGGAACCACATTTCACATTTTTACACCTACATAAAAATTATAACTTATTTAAAACCATTTATCAACCCATAAAAAAGTTAAATCAATAACTCAATCATACTACATCCAATGACCATGAAAGTTTTACCACAGCACACACATAGCATTAGTAGCCTACCATAAAAATTTCATAGAAATTAGAGCACCACCACTTTAGATATGAATTTATTCCTAAAAAACCCAAATTAACATAGATAAATAAAACAGCAAAAACCTTATACTAACACATATCATATTATGACTCCACTACGTAGATCTACTCTCAAGTATTCCAAAAAGTCTTCATTTGCTATTTTACGATTTTTTTTATGATTTATAATGATTTTCCAAAGTTTCAACCGATTAATTACAATAAACAGAAAAAAAGGAGAAACGCTTTTGCAAAGTGAACACAAAATTTTCCTCTATTTAACTAAGCCCATATGTGAAAAATCCTTCTATCTATGCATTTTGCATCTAGACCCTAGCAAAAAGTTTCTATTCTCTTTTTCACCCTTTCTTCTTCCTAGAGCCACATAGAGAGTAGAGGAGACGGTTGGTCGAGCCGATTCCAGTTGTAGGTGGGTGTTGGCGGCAAGGATGGGCCACGCATCCATCCTAGTGCCCGAGCATAGTGGCTAGTGGTCGCGGATGACCGGGAGATGGACCATGGCTTGCTGGCCATGGCAACCGTCGGCGGTGTGTGAGCAGCTCCGACGGTAGCAGCTATAGGCGGTGGAGGGAGGCGCGAAAATAAGGACATGGATGACTAGGTTGGCTGGGGAAGGCACAGCGCTATGGCCAGCTCGATCAGGAGGAGGGAGGAGGAAGAATCAGTGTAACACCCCAGTGTTAAGCATTGCATTTGACACATGCATTTCTTGAGCACAAGCATCATCCAAGCATTCATGAACATGAGCATATGAAATTGCATATCATTCCTATACCTTGTCACATGAAATGTTGATTTATATATATATTTTTATGCTTGCAATCATGTATGACCAATGGAACAATGTTTGTATTCATGACCTAGGTCAATTTTGCTTTTGAGTGTTGGTTTCATTTGAAATGCCATTTTCATGATACTAGTTTGACCAAGTTGAATAGTAGCTTAGACTATTTGCATGGCTATGTGACCTAAATAAAAGTTATAGTACTTGACTAGGGTAACAACTTTTATTTTTGGGTCAAGGTATAATTCAGTGCATAGCATGCTCAAAAATAGCTCACAAGTATCAACAAAATATTGTTTCAAGACTGGCAAAATTTTCTAAGTGTGGAAACGGTTTTCAGTTTCAAAGTACCTCACTTTGGAGCATGTAGTTTGTTAACCATTAAGAATTATATGATGGTTCTTAAAGCAAAGTTGGAGATCTCACGTATCTCTATAATAGTTATTAAGGAAGTTTTTGCTAATTCATCACAGATTAGGAGTTATTGAGTCACTAAGGTGCACTATCAGTCGGTTTCAACGGTCTGAACCGCGTGGACGCACGCGGCATCATGGCTGAC